>NW_009692725.1:0-33924 GCF_000703405.1 Apaloderma vittatum
TTATATTATTATATTAGAATCCGTCATTAAAATGTGAAATAAGCTTGTTCTCAAGACTGAATCTTGAGAAAATCCAACAAGAACTTCCTTTAGATGACATTTACTCCTTGTATTTTATTGTCTCCTTTTTTACCATATTCTTTATCTACCTTGTAATTTCTAATTAGACACAGTTAATTTTCTTTTTTTTCAGTTTCAACAGATGCTCACATAAAAGAGATCCACTAAAAATATGCTTATATTCTGATGTTAGCTTGGCATAATCAGCTTTGTTAACTGGCAGATGATGTTTTACTGCTGATGATGGTTTGCCATATCAAATATGTAATATGTGAGTACCTATGTCTAAAAATAATCCTCATAGATTACTGAATTGTCCATCGATCCTAAAATTCAGAACTACAGAGCGTGGTGAGTCACCGCAAGCCCACAGAGAAGATGCAGCCAAGCTCTTCACAGTGACACAAGGAACCATGACATCTGTTGTAACAAGAAAAGTTCAGAATAAGTAAAGCAAAACATTAGTTTGTCTAAGAACCATGAGGACAGTCAGGAAGTGGAACAAGCTGCCTTAAGGGGTTGTGCACTCTCCATCCTCTGAGGTTTTAAAGAACATGAATGGGTAAATCCCTGAGAAACCTCATAGCTGGCTCTGCTTGGAGCAGGAGTTTGAATTGGAGACCTCCTGGGGTTCCTTCCACCAGATACTGTGATTCTGTGACGCTACAACCTTTATTGTATTTTTCTTTTTGTTATCTAAACAATAAAGTGAAAAATAGTGTACTGTCTAGGGAGATATACAGAGAGAAAAAACACCTATTCCTAGTAGTGGGAGTTTCGCAGAGCACCTGAAGTAAAGAATCTTTTGTGTTATAAGCTGAAACAGGTAAGATAATTTTATTTTAAATATATAAAGCAAAAAGGAGAAAGTGTATAGTTTATCTATTTTCCAGGCATGATATGGAACAATATCAGGAGAATAAAGATGTCCAGCAATTGCTGATAAAAACATAATAAAAGATAGTGGCCTAAATAACAAAAAAAAAAGGAAAATGTTAATATTAATGAGATAAATTTGCATAGGGCAGTGGAGCTAAGAGAAATACTGCATCTACTTCAATAAGAAAATTGGATGTCAGTAAGAAGCATCTAGTGGTGTAAATTCCCTCTTCCCTTAGAGGATCAGAAACTGATCACAGCCAACATTTATCAGAACACCCCTTATTAAATAAGCTGTTGCTATTAATGGAATCAAGCTGTTATCCACAGTAGATAACTAATTTCACAGTGTATTCAATGTAAGTGACTGTGTCAGCCTTTTACCTCGACATTGCTGGAATGAAACCACTAAAGACATCACTGCCATCACAACAGAGCAACTACTAGACTATAGGTTTCCTGTCGCTGTACAGACCTGAACATGAAGTGAATTATGAGTAGCTGAATATAAAGCGGATTCTGAGAAACAAAACCTAGCCTCCATGTACGCGCCCAGACTCAGGGTCAACTTCTTGAGGCCCCCCCACTGATGGTATTGGGCATGCATACCATTACTGGTGGGAGGTGGGGTTAAGCAAATCAGCTCATGGAATATGCAAAAAAAATCTCAGGAGAAACATAAATATGTAATGAGATGACATCATAAAAGAAGAAAGATCTATTTTGTGTTATTTTCCTCTACTCTTCTTGGCTCTTCTTTTCTTTCACCCGACTCGACTCTTCTCCAGCTCAACCTTGGCTGTTCCACCTTCTTTGCCCCGCAGACTGCCAGAACTCCTCGGCTTCGTGGTGGTAGCTATAACCACTAACTCCTTCTTTTGTTTTCCTTCCTCTTTTTCTCTTTCTCTCTCTTTGGCACTCGTGCACTGGTTATCAGGCAAATAAAGCTCTTAGGCCCTTGACTCTATTTTGAGTCTTAATTCTGTTCTTGAGGATACGAGCAGAACCTTCGCACCAGTTCTGGACTGGCTTTTGACAATTCAACCATTCTCTCACAAAGTTCCCTTTCCCTTTCTTTGTCTTTCACATACACACACACTCATAGCTCTGTAGTGGGAGCAACAGCTGGGAGGCCAACTCTGTCTCAGGAGGGGAGAGTCATACTCCAGTGGCTTCTAGGTAAATGTTCAGAAAGACCCTCAAGGATTTCCTTGTTTCATCACCTGTATATAAGCATAATTCTGTTTTCTTTGCCTGCACAGAGTAGTCAATGCTCTCTTGAATGCAGTCTGAGCTACCCAGTCCATTGCTGATACCACCATGTGCTGACAGTCCTGAAGAGACATGGCAGATTCATGGTGTCCTGAGTTTTTCAGTTCTTGCAGATTCCACAGACCTGGTAGTCTTGAAAGACATTCACATGCTATACCTCAGCATGTACTTCTCCCTTCAACCAGTTATTTTCTGTTATCTATTTATCTGTGTCATCCATAAATACTTATACAACACTTTCTAAAAAAAAAATTAAAAAGAATCTTTTATGAAAATGTAAATTCTAGATATTTTAATTTACTAAAACAATAGCCTAGGTAATATATTGAATAAAACAGACACACAAGTAGAGGATCTGAAACTGAATGCTATTTTACATCAGAAGAACTGTAGAAATAAAGACCAGAAGAAAATCAAAAAAGACGGAAGCATTGACTGGTATCTTTCTATGTTAATAATGTGATAGGCAATAGAGAAATAATGTATAATAAATATAAAATCAAAAGTCTAATGTTACATAGAAAGAATACCTTCCCCTCCCCAAACATGTTCCCTTTCTACCAATGTCACATCTGTTATAAAGCATTTCTAAAAAGCATATGGCTTCAATTCATTAATTTCAGTGCTCTGTCTGAGGAGATAAAACGATGACCCTTAGCCCTTCTTCCATTACTTTAAAAATGATTACCTACAGAGCATGAGTTGAAAATTCACATGTGAAACAATCTCTGTAATCCTCCCTAATGGATTTGGTAAACATAAGAACAAGCAGAGAATCCCTTACAAGAATAACCATGCTCGGATAAACAGACTACAACGTGGTAAAGCACAGAGTATCATAGAATCATAGAATGGTTTGGTTTGGAATGGACCTTAAAGATGATCTAATTCCAACTCCCCTGTCATGGGCAGGGCTAACTTTCACTAGATGAGGTTCCTGTTTCTCTAGATCAGTTATCTTGATTGTTGCCCTGATACCCACCCCATTGCTCTTCCTTATGGGGCAAAGCAGCAGCCCATAACAGAGTGTGAGATGTGGAATAACCAAGAGATGGTGAATACATTGTTTTGCAAGCACACTGTTTTAGCATTCAGCTGATATACATGTTCTTATGTGATGCTATTCAGTCCTAGGGTTTGTGTTAAGTAATTATTTAGGAAAAATGAAGATACTACAGCTGTTAAACTTTTTCTATTGTGTTTGAACAAAACGGGAAAATGGATTTACATTGTTTAAAATTTTACAGCATAGCCCCAAAAGGGTAGTTCTTCCATAACGTATGATGAATTGATTTTGTTAATATTCAGAAAGAATGTAGTTATTAATTTTAATAGATAATTAAAATTAAAAAATAAGAATAATTTATTTTCTAAGTAAAGATATTACATAAGTTTTAGTTCCTATTTTATTACCACTGAAGTCAAATAAAATTCCATAAAAGATTGCATAGCATGATAGGGCCCATAAAATCAAGTATTTAAGATACATACAAGCACCAGTAAATTAAAGCAAACATGTAATTTTTCCTTTTTCATGGGTTACACTGACATGCCTTTAGCTACAGACTAATGTCAAAAGAAATATAAATCAATTCCCCTGTCTCATGTTAAAATACTGCAGTTGGATAGGATATGATAATGGTTATTTTCCATTTTGCTATTCAAAGGGTAATCATGAATGCATTTTTGAGAATTATTTTGTTCAATATGCACCTTAGAGTGAAAGAAATTTATAACTTGTTGTTATGGTTTATCAGACTTTATTTTACCAAGCTACTTTCAAGACAGAATTTTCTTTGATTTCTAAGCTAAAGATACAGAATTGCAGATTGAAAATAGGCTTGTACCAGAAAATACTTTTAAAAAATAATTACAGCATTATTGAATCTGCATCCCTATCTTCTTGTCTTTTTTGTTGTATTTTTTTTTCTTTATTCTGGGGGTTAATACTGGTATCTATGACAGTGCCGTTGAAACATGAAGATATTGATAACTATTGATACTGTCTGGCAATAAAGAGCCATAACAGGAATAAAGACTTTGATATAAATCTCTGGCATGTTACTGTTTGAGATGGCACTGGTAGAGACAAAACACTTTAGTCACAGATATACATGCAGTTTTACAAATTACATGACCTTGCTGTTTCAGGGAGTAAGTGCAGTTCAGGAAGGTCAGATGAGTGCGCACAGCGGTTACAGCTGTGTGGTGCACGATCAGAGGGCTGTGAAGTACCTTGGCGTCACTTTGGTGTCACATCTGCAGTCTTATCAGTCCTGCTTTGAGTCTTCTCCTGTGCACCTCCAGAGTGTCTCTTCCGTCAACATCTGACTTTTTACGTGTCTCCAACAGCACCTTGTACAGCATGTAAATGCATCTCCCCAAGAGTTTATCCCCACGAGCCTCTCCTCAACATGTTTCCCCATGTTTCTCTTCTCCCAGGTCCCCCAGAGCACCTCTCCCTGACATGTCTGCTGTGCCTTCTTACAGGTGTCCCTCTTACCCAAATTCATGTGAACCAGAGCACCTGGGGCTCCCCTGCCTGGCTGCAGTTTGAGGTGCAATGGGATGTCTACACCTCCCAGCTACCCAAACCAGCCATTTAGGTCTGATACATGGACATTTAGCCCCAGATCTTCTTTTCCTCTTTCCTTCTCTCCTTGCAGTCACAGGGCTCACTCGTACGCTGCTGCTGCGACCCAATACCTTCTCAATGGAAAATGTTTTCCATTGTTTCTGCTACATGTGAAGTACCTATTTTTTTCCTCCCTGTAGGAAGGTTTACTGTTTTTACTGACTTACAAACTAGTTGCTTCCTGATCTGAAAGGGAAGGATTGTTTTTTTGTTTGATTTTTTTCCTTCTAAATACATAACTTGACTTAAAGCACTCAATTTTCACTTACTGAGGCAATCTAAAGAAGTATTGTAGAGCAGAGCAACAGCAGCCACACTAAA
This sequence comes from Apaloderma vittatum, assembly GCF_000703405.1. Classification (NCBI taxonomy): domain Eukaryota; kingdom Metazoa; phylum Chordata; class Aves; order Trogoniformes; family Trogonidae; genus Apaloderma; species Apaloderma vittatum. The sequence goes on from NW_009692725.1 coordinate 5,168, forward strand.
TCCAGGAAACAAAGTTGTGTATTGTTAAGGTTTCTAGTATCATTAGCTGTTTTGCAGACACTTGAGCAGGACGTCTTGGCATTTTTTCAGGGTTAAGTTTGACCTGGATATACGCAGTGCTTCATATTTTTTTTTCTTAAGCATATGGAATAGTTCTTTTATATGTATAGTTCAGGTGTAAGATGTATCAAAAAAAAAAAGGAAAAAGGGAAAAGTCTTGCAGGAATTTGAGTGGAGCATGATATAATTACTAGATACATATCTGATACAAAGTGTTGTCCTGGTTTCCGATGGGATAGAATTAATTTTCTTCCTAGTAGCTGGCACAGCACTGTCTTTTGGATTTAGTGTGAAACTACTGTGGATAACAAAGATGTTTTTGTTGTTGTTAAGTAGCTATTATCTTAAGCCAAGGACTTTTCAGTTTCCCATGTTCTGCCAATGAGGAGGTGCACAAGAGGCTGGGAGGGAGCATGGCCAGGACAGCTGATCCAAACTAGCTAAAGGGATAGTCTGTACCATAGAACACCATGCACAATGAATAAACAGAGAGGAATTGGCTTGGAGGGGCCAATCCCTGCTCAGGCACTGTCTGTGCATCAGTCAGTGGGTGGTGAGCAATTGCATTGCACAATTGGGTTTTATTTCTCTCTTTTTGTTACCTTTCCATTGTTATTAACTATTGTGACTTTTATTACTACGATATTCTATTTAATTGCAGTTATTAAATAGTTCTTATCTCAACCCATGAATTTTACTTTTGTTCCCTGATTCTCCTCCATATCCCACCAGATGGTCTACCTTACTGTAAATAATACCATATTTATACATTTCCTGCTTATAATTTTATGAACAACAAACTCAAAGAAAATGAAAACAAAGCAAGCAGGATAATATGTGCATTTCTCAAAAGTGTCCTTTCTTACTCCTGATGGTTGTTTTTGTTCTGATCCTATCATGGCATCTGTTCTTTTCTTTTTGATGTTCAGCTTATAGAAGCTGTAAATGGCTGACACGTTCTTTCTATATCTATTTAAGTTCCAGTTATGGGACTTTCTTTGTGAATTAGCTCAAGGCCATGATATGGAATAAGCCCATCAAAGATAAAGGCCTTCTTCCAACAAATACGTTATACCTGTCACAAAGTTTAACAAACTGTTACTGTTTGATGAAGTGCCACTTGCATTGTATAAAGCTATTTGAGTCCATCTATTAAAGAAAAACTGAATTACTCTCTGTGAAGCAGTTTTGCAATGCTTGTCATCCTGTTTCCTGTCTTTCTGACTCATCCAAGTTTCCTAGAGAGGCTTAAGACAGATGAGCACCAGGACTTGCCTTCATCTTTGTGTAAAACGCTTATTTATATCATGGGGATTTAAGCTGTGGATTGAAGATGTTAACTTTACATATCCAGAAGCTCATCAACTCTAAAGAAGAGAGATTTGACAAATCCTCCCTACAGAATGACTGTGACATTCTAGTTCTGAGGTTTTACTCTAAGTGAAAAAGTCAGGAAGACATCTAATTTTTAATTAGTTCTCCCCATTTGGGAGATCATCTGATTTTACTGGCAGAATTAGCAAGTGAAATCACTTAAGAGCTGCCATGTAAATGTCCCCTACCCCTAGGGCCTCAGTATATTAAATGAGCACAGTGTTAACCTGGAAACATTATTATTGATTTTAAATGAGAGCAGCTCTGAAGTTTGGAGGAAATCATTAAACTGAAATAATTATTTTGATTCCTTTCTTGATCACTGATAATAGAAATTAGACATGTAAATCTCTTTTATGCATGAGGACAATTTCTGTCACCTTCCTCCGTTTTACTAATTACCACAAGTAATTCACATTCATTCCAGACATATAGTGTTTTCTGACAAACAAAACGAACAACTTGCAGGATGTATCACAGAACAAACAAAGTACATAGCATCACAGAATCATAGAATCGTTTAGGTTGGAAAAGAACGTTAAGATCATCGAGTCCAATCACTAACCTAGCACGTCAAGTCCACCACTAAACCATGTCCCTAAGCATCACATTTATATGTCTTTTAAACACCTCCAGGGGTGGTTACACTAACATTTCCCTGGGCAGCCTGTTCCAGTTCTTCACAACCCTTTCAGTGAAGAAATTTTTCCTAATATCTAATCTAAACCTTCCCTGGCACAACTTGAGGCAGTCTTCTCTTGTCCTATCACTTGTTACATGGGAGAAGAGACACACATCCACCTTTCTACAACCTCATTTCAAGTAGTTGTGGAGAGTGATAACGTCTCCTCTCAGCCTCCTTTTTCCCCAGGCTAGACAACCCCAGTTCCCTCAGATACTCCTCTTAAGACTTATGCTCTTCATCAACTTTTTTGCTGTTCTCTGGACGTGCTCCAGCACCTTAACGTCTTTCTTGGAGTGAGAGGCCCAAAACTGAATACAGGGTTCAAGATGTGGCCTCACCAGTGCCAAGCACAGGGGACCAATCACTTCCCTGGTCCTGCTGGACACACTGTTTCTGATACAGGTCAGGATGCTGGTGACCTTCCTGGCCACCTGGGCATACTGCTGGCTCATGCTCAATTGGCTGTCCATCAGCAATTCCAGATCCTTTTGTGCTGAGCAACTTACCAGCCACTCCTCCCTAAGCTTGTAGCACTGCCTGGGGTGATTGTGACCCAAGTGCAGGACCCAGAACTTGGCCTTGTTGAACTTCATACAGTTGGCCTCAGTCAGTTGATCCAGCCTGTCCAGATCCCTCTGTAAAGCCTGCCTGCCCTCAAGCAGGTCAGCACTGCCACCCAACATGCTGTTGCATATGATCATCAAATTGTTTGGGTTTGGAGAAAGCTTTAAGATCGAGTCCAGTAAATTTTACCAAGAACACTTGACAGAGTAACAAAAAATACACTAAGCAATAATATAAAAGTAGAGCTTTCCCAATTCCCCTCCATCTTTTACTGCAAAGAAAAAAATGACATATGACATCTCAAAATAATTGCACACTTACACACCCACTCAAAGTCAATGGGGACTACACCTTTTAAAATCACAAAAATTGTATGGAAATCTATCTCAGTAATGAAGAAGACTAGTTTTAAATGCAATTTAAAGCAGTCTGAAAGTGTAAATAAAAGCAGAGCAAAAAAGATCATATAGTACAATTTTTACCATAAAAAATGTGGGAACTGCACCAAATCTCCAAGAAACTCTGAAGTCTTTCAAACTACAGCAAAGCAGATACTTTCACCAAGAAGCTCATTCATTTTTGGCAGCCTGAGATATATTCCTTTTTTAGTCATAAATTATATTAAATGTATCATATTTAGTCATAAATGATATTAAATGTATACGAGCAATCAGGTTATAGTGAAATGGAAAGAATACAAACCCATGCATTTCTACTTAACATAAACACTAAGATTATACTTTTAAAAAATTATTTATTTAGAAACTGCAGCACTTCTTAGACAGCTTTACTGGATATAGTCCTACAAAATTCAAAGAACTGTGTCAATTTGCATTGCAGTATACTTTGGCCTTCTATTGTTAATACATAATTAACACCTTTAGTTATTGTTAAAGTGAAACATTAGGGCTATTCTATCAAGCAAACTTTTTATTATTATTTTCAGTAACAACTGAATCTACTGTCAATGATCGACATCAAAACTTGGCATTATACAAAGCATTACACCTAAAAACGGAAATTTGCTTCTCAGAACTGTCAAGAAGGATACGAGAATTCTTTAAGAGTTTAAAGACTTGTGTTAAACAAGAGCAGAATACTTGAAAAATGCTTAGAAATCAGACTAATTAAATGAAGCCTGGAAGAATACATTAGTCAAACAGAAAGAGATCCAATTCTATAGTGCTCTTGATCATGTAGTCTTGATCATTGCAGCTGCAGAATATGGATGTAAATCATTATCATTTTGATATTTTTAAGAATGCAAATACATATGTATATTAAAAATCAAAATCACTGAAATCTATGAACTTTAACTTCTGGGACTTCCCTCCCATTATTTCCTTCTATTGTTCAAAAAATGACTATAAAAGCAGTTCCTTTATTAAATTGCCAGATAATTCTGATTTGCAAATAAGGCTCAAAACTGCAATATTTGGATGGCCCATAATAAATGGGTATTTTCTGCATATTTCTCTCACAACTTAGTCCTATTTGCTGCTTCTGTCATATTCTTCTCTATGGCCAGCACGTACATCTCAGAGACAAAGTATGGTTGCAGTTCTACTTCCAAGCCATTGGCAAGACTTTTGCCTTTTTTAATTTTAAAGAACAACTACTGGGAGACTAAATGCCACCTTGTTTCTATTTTACACAATTTCCCGTGGGTCAGAGGAGTGGTTCAGGCTGTCAAAGGCCTTCATTTAATCCACATCTTACAGCAGCAAGGTAAAATAAACATCTCGGTCTTCCTGGGGAAAAGCCCTAGACGTTACACTAGCAGATGCTAGGATGGAGCAGATAGATTCTCTTTTGAAGCAGGGCTGTTATGCAATAAGAAAAACAATATTTAGTCTGTCAGGATTGATACCACAAGTGTGGAAATAACTCCTATATGTTCTGAAAGCTGATAAGAATTTGGTGCCTCTGAAAGAGAAGGGATAAATTAGTACTAAATTTTCGATTTCTCTCAGAATTTCAACTACTGTGCTATTATTGTGGATTACTTAACTCATGTCCTACTAAGAATATTTTTTTGAGAGAATGTTTATTATTGCAATTTGTGATGGACAAATATGAAAAAGTGTATGATTTGAGATTTCTACGAGGCCATTCAGAAGACATTGGTAGAATCACTAGACTCAGTGTGAAACACTGAGGATCAAGACCTTTGTTATGCAAACAGACTAGAATGAGTCTCCCTACAAGCATACATCTAAATAAAGCACAGAGACATTAATGACTTTAAAGTCAAATGGGTATGGGTGCTTTGGGGTTTTTTTCAGCATTGCATGCCAGATCCAAATTTTAGACTTGGGCAAATCCAGATTCCCTGAATTCAAATTATGACTCCAAATCTTTTTATTGGATCTTGCCCGTAATCACTTTTCAGGGGTAGCATTTGCCTCAGGTTGAGTGTATCAGTTACTCATAGAGTTACTATTATTTTGAAAAGGCCTCAGTAAAGCACCAGTATTTTCCAGCTTGGATACATGTACCTGTGTATCAGCTTCGAATAGTCAAATCTGTATGCCAGCAAGACATCTAAGAGTGCTCACTGTAGCTAATTCCCACAGTAGATTCTGAGAAACATAATTAAATTGTGTTCAGTATAACAAATTGTGAATGGGTGAGAACATAAGGAGAGCCTTACCTCTGCCATTATAATGCAGAGAAAATATATCTGCATAATTAAAATGATCTGACTGTAATCTGATGTGGACATTTGTTTATCAAGGATTAATTATAATACACAAATACTGTTTATAGCTACAAGTACACTATTAAGCACAACACTGTATAAAATCCAATGAACATATAGCATTCGCAGAACCAGCAGTGCCACCAAAAAACATAGTAGTTGTCATATTTTATTAATCTTATGATAAAATATCACTGCATTGTAATTACATGAGCAAGACAGTCACCCAACAGCATTATCTGACCTCCTATATTCTTTGAATCCCTTGTAGCTTAGAAGTCCTATTGCTTATGAATACTACATTGTTTCACTGAATATTAATTATTGTAGGGATAGCAGGCTGAGTTATTCTCCAGTATTATTTCAATATAGAAATGATTTATTTTAAGTATTAAATTTGTCATGTTATATATTGTATCTATTTATATATATTTCATGGCAAGAATAACTAGCCCAATATTCCTTAGGTAATGAGCTATTAAGTTCAACAAGTGAACTTACAGTGCCCTTAGAAAGCATTAACATTTACCTCTCATTCATGTCAGAGGTTAATAATTTCACAAGTCGATAGCTTCAATCTAACACAAGTAATCAATATTATTCTGTTTCATAAGTTGGAATGAACATAAAAACTACCCTAGTAAGAGTTAACAGTTACATTCAACATTTAAAAAACCCCAACTTTTCAGTAACTGAAAACCAAGTAAGTTTGTAACAAGTTAAATACCGCTGAAAATGGAACTAAAAATGCACACATTGTAAAAAGATAGCTCTAATTATATTCCCTACATAAATAAAGCCTGGAGATATAATCCAAAGCCAGTGTTACATCTTAAACAAACTGGATGTTGTAGTTCTATCAAGGGTTAAGACTAGCCTGGTCACTAAATGAATGACAGCAGCTCTTTAACACTTCTCCCTCCCCAAAGGGGAAGGGAAAGGGAATAAGGCAGACAGATATAAGAAAACTGAAACAGGTTTAATGAAACAATAATAGTACTAATAAGGAAATAATGAAAATAATAAACCACATATAACCATATACAAAACCGACATCAAACTCCCCTCAATAGCAATCCCGCCTGATGACGCAGAACAGGCAGCACTAGAGAAGTCCCAGGCTCAGTGGCAGGGGGGAGCTGATACAAGAGCTGGATCTGGGAATTTAGGATCAAAAGCAGAAGCACACTGGTCATTGAAGAAGAGGGCTTAGCCCTCGTGACCTCTCATGTTATACTGAATACGACATCTATGGAACGGGATACATTTTTGATCAGGTTTGAGCAACCTCTCTCATCTGCTCCTCCCTGGAGATGTGATTTTTTACGTCTTTGTGACCCTTTTTACTTCCCAATACCCCCAACATGATAGACAAGATTTACCAGTGATCTTGATTACTACAGGAGCAAGTATAAGCAAGAGCCTTTCTGCATACCAATCCTTGGTAGTAATTATAAACATCAGGTGTTATCACTTCTAGTAGCAGACACTGTCTGCCAAAACATGCTGTTAACTTTAGAAAGTGCAGCCTCTTAGAAGAGACTCTGAAGTAAATTTTTACTGGAAAGTAAAATCACTGAACCGAATTTGTTCTGTTTAGCTAAAATAAGGACAAGTGCTGACCGCTATTTGGAGAAATAATTATTAAATAATAATATCTCATTCCTATATTACTGCTTTCTGCTTAGAAATAATAAAAATTCAAGAACCTTAAATCTCTCTGAGCCACGTTGAAACCTTAAGAGTGCTGATCTTTGATCAAGGTGCACTAGATAAAAGACATTTTGTCTCAGAATGCCTTTGCAATTATTATTTAGACACAGTTTAAAAGTCAACAACAGAGCAAGTAGACATTACAATTCACTCAGTAAAAAAGAAATTATTATATCTGAAATGAGTTTTTTTGTTTAAATAGAAAGCTTTTAACAGTTGTAAGAAAATAACTCTAGTAACTCCTAAGGGAAGTTGAGGGAAAAAAAAGACAGTAACAATAGGTGAAATACTGAACATATTACATCCAAGTAGAAGTCAAGATGAATTTTAAGCTTAGAGGATAATCCTATATGTTCTTCTCTTTCTCTGTTAGTGTTGTGATATCAGTCAAAAATACATTTTATAGAAGTCTCTATTCAAAACCTGCAATGACTGATCTGCATATTAAATGTTAAGTATTTGCAAATTACTTAATTTTATATACCATAATCTATTCAACTGAGATAAGAGATCAGTTCTTACAGCAGAATCCTGATGGAGATTGGATGCCTCATCCCTGGAATTGTTCAAGGGCACATTGGATGATGCTTTGAGCAACCTGATCTAGTGGGATGTGTCCCTGCCCACAGCAGGGGCATTGGAACAAGATGATCTTCAAGGTCTCTTCCAATTCAGATCATTCTATGATTCTGTGACTCCATGACTCTATAATCTGTACAACTCTTAAGACACCAGAAAGGACAGAATTAATAAGTATGTGATTAAATAAGATTGTTCAGTAAGTATTCATGCTTTTCTCTTTCTATCAAGACAAACAAATATTTTAAATCTTGCCCTTCAATTTACAGCATTATTCCATAGTAATCTGTATCCTGGATGACAGGGTATATGCAAAAAAACCCAAACAATCCACAACAAAATAAAACCAACATCCCCCCCCCAAAAAAAAAAAAAAAAAACCACAGAAGAAAAGTTAGTTTAAATCTCCAAGGAGAGGAAGTAATCTGAATTGTCATCGACCATATATTCATAAAAGCTAATAATCTAACAAAAATGACTGGGAGTTAAATCGGCACTGAACACATCTGAAAGCTAGACTTAAAAATGAGGTACTGGAACAAGATGCTGCACTGCCTAAATTCCTTTCCAAACCTAATCTTGTGTTAATTTCAGGTAACACATACCCTGCTTGTTTCTATCTCTTAATGAATTACATTATTCATATTACAAGTCTGTTTATTATAGTAAGACATCATAAATAGTATTTTTATTGCTTCAAAATGAGTTATTCATAAACAAAGTATATCTAAAGAAATTACGTCAAATAAGAAATTTTGAAACTACAGTAGAAGAGATTTTGCTTTTAACATAATTGAACTAATTTATGCCATGAAATCTGATTGATGTGTTTTGGAGTACACAGTCTTAATTTCTTCTGTTAAAAAAAAAATAAGCAAACAAACAAAACCAAAAAACCCACAAAACATAATCAAGCAAAAATAATTTTTAATCTACCTAAGCAGTTTGGTAAAAGAGAGAAAAGAAAAGCCTAACTGATACGACTCATTTGGATGACAGCATGAAATGGGATTTGAGTTCCTTGAGAACTCAGAAGGCAGCTCTGAGTTCTTTGGACTATTCAGCTCGGGATAAATTATTTTTGATGGTCATAATGAGAAACAGTTGCATGATAGAAGAATATATTTATTATATTACATGTCATTTTATTAATTTAAATGTGTATACAAGCAGAGGAAATCTTTAGAGGCTCAAACAAGAATTAAAAATAAATAAATAACAGAATGCAGTTTTATGATTCTGCGTCATCTTATTAAATGCCAGGCTAACATATTGCAAACCATTATCCTCTGTTTTTAATGAAAAAGAAATCCTGAAAAATACTTCCTAAATCTTCTTGCTAAATGTTGTTGTAGGTTAAACTATACTCTCTAAATTAAATTAAAATAAGAAGAAGCAACAGTTCTATAAATCTTTACAAGGAATTCATGCCCAAGTCTGACAGAAGACATATATTTTGTGAAAAGTTATCTTTTCTTTCTCATGGCTTCTCGGCACCTTCTTTTCTTTCAGTTTCTTCCACAGCATTGCCTGGGTACCATTCATAAGAGTGTGTGAAGATCAAAAAGTACCTTTAGAACAACATAAGGAATAAAACCATTGCCAAGAACCGAATCAAGTAAAGGATTGGTTTACTTATTTAAAAAAAAAAAAAAAATTGCCTTCTTAATCATTCTCCATATCATCATCTATACTAGCATTCCTGTAGCATCGCTGGCTTTCAAACTTACAGGGGTTTTATTTTTACATTTCACTTGGTAAAACACTATTGTCATGGTTTGAGCCCACCCATCCAGTAACATAGAACCACGCAGCCACTTGCTCATTTCTATCTCCCTTCTCCTTCATGAGGAGGAGAAAATACAACAAAAGGCTCAAAGGTGGAGATTAATAACAGAGTAGACTTGGGGAGTAAACATTAATTTAAACAACAAACCCATCACTGATTTATCAATCAGATCCAATAGGAAAATGAGAAAATACAACTTGATCTTAAATATACCTTCCCCCCAACCCCTCCCTTCTTCCCAGGCTCAGGTCTGCTTGTGATTCTCTACCTTCTCCCCTCAAGCAGCTCAGGGGTGCAGGCAATTGGGGGTTGAGGTCTATCTGCTACACATTGTCCATGCTGCTCTTTCCTTCTCAAGGAGACAACTCCTTGCAGTCTTCCCCTACTGCATAGTGGGGTTTCTCTCATGGGAGACAGTCCTTCGCAAACTTCTCCTATGTGAGTCCTTCCCACAAGGTCGTAGTTTTTCGCAAACTGACCTAGTGCAGGTCCCTCCCACAGGCTGTAATCCTCTCAGTGACAGACTCCATGCTCCAGCATGGGCTTCTCTCTGAGTCACAGGGTCCTCTGCTTTGGTGTGGGGTCCTCCACAGGTTGCAGGAGGGATTTTGCTCCACCATTACTCTTCTCGGGCTGAAGGGCCTCAGCCTGCTGTCTCACCATGGATCTGTTCTGCTGGACTTCTTCCTATCCTTCCTTACCAACTTTGTGTCTTCATGGTTGGTCCTCTCACATCCTCCTTCTCTCCAAAACAAAAAAATTCCCAGCACAAAAGAACTCACCCAGCAGCTTCTCTTAAATATGTTTATCACAGAGGTGCTGATTTGCTCAGCCTTGACCAGAGGTGGGTCCTACTTGTAGCTGAAGAGGCTCTAGAAGCTTCGCATAGTAACCACTCCTGTAGTTCCCCTGCTACCAAAACCCCATCAGGCACAAAATCAACACATCCATACATGATGTTCTGCAGGGCAAATTACTAAGTTCAATTTCTATCCATCCACCTAAATTTCTATCAAGAAGTAATGAGATGACATGGCAGTCTAATGATATTAGTCTGTTCTTCAATAATTTATGTTGAATATTAACTTCATTGAATTTTAGAGTAAGTTTATCTGACATGTTTGACCACATATTCTTTCTAGCATCTATATAAATCTAAAGATACAGGTTATTAAGTTATAGGCAAAGAAGTACTGAGAAGAGAACTTAGTGGCTGTGGTGCCATTCAAATGCACAAGGAACTCAGACATCCCATTTCCATCTGTCCATGTAATACCCTTAGTTCAGTTATGAGAGCTAATGCAACATTTAAGACTTTATGTTGTGTAGACACGCAAACAATGCACAAGCAAATCAGAGACTTCTACAGAATTTGAATACACTGTAGCAAGAATAATCTAAACCAGTGTATTAAAGATTCCCAACAAATAGGCAATAACTAATGAAATATGTCAAATATCAAAAAATATTCATCAGTAAGAGATAGACGTCCTTGGATATCTTATGCAGCTGTCACTTGAGAAGGGCACAGGGACTATGTCATATATATTATATCACTTTGAAAGTCAAGGCAACGGGATGGTACCCAGTCATACCACTGACTATAATGTAAACCACGGCATTCAGCTTGCAAAACCACATGTAATATCTAAATGCACACAAATTTTAGTGTGTACAGTCTGGAGCTAATTCCCACCTTGCGCAACACTACACATATATTGTCCTATGGTCATACTAAATCCATTATTCTTGCTCCAGAACTATCTTTAATATTCTGCCTTAATATCTAAACCACATCTGAAAAAGGACCTGAAGAGAGTACCCATGAACGAGAGAGCATAGTCCATGCATGTGTTCTGTACTTGAGCAGCAAGCCCAAAGACTTTAACTGTGAGGCACATTCACAGGAAGATCTAATTCCAGACAACATATGTACAGAAAATCACTGGTGTGATACTCCAGTGGTGTGATGTTTCCACACTTTTAAAACACAGAAATATCTTTTGGAGTTTAATGTAAAAAACTATAGCAATTAAAATATCAAGTATGTTTCAGCTATGTGTTCTTTCACAAATATATGAAAAAAATATAATGTGTAGCTAAAATACAGATTACTCTTAAGTTCTCGAAGGAAAACTCCAGCAATCTTCTGTATGGTTAAAATGGAGAGCACAGAAGGAATAATCAATACCTCTTAAACTGAAATTAACTTTGAGTGCACTTTTTAATTAACTTTTTAAATCACAGTTTGCTCTTTTTAGCATAATGAATTCTTCCATTCTGTTTGTAGTGTTCACAAGTGTAGACTTTCTTTTAACTTAGCTAAAATCTTTAATTCTCCTACTTGATGGCCAGTCTTCACACACCAAATATAAATAATACGGGCTGCAAAACTGTCAGACACAGTTTTGTGACTAACATATTTTTTTTAATCAGTTAAACTTTATAAGGATCATTGAAAAGTCTAACAAAATCTGAAACTAGGATGATCTAATAAGAGAGATTTTAAAATGTTTTTACAGTAATTCTAAATGTCAGTGATAAGATGATGTCAAAATCCATAAAGAAATAAAGCAACAAGTAAAACATGACAGTTTATAATGATGATATACTAGATAGGACAATAACATAGAAGCAAACTTTTATTTAAGGCTAGAGCATTAGTGAAAAGGAATCAAAACCAGAAGGTTATAATAGTTAATTGATGTCTCTCAATGTCAAATACCATTAGTGATGCTACTGGAAAAGTTAGCTGACTACAGATATGTTAGGAAGACGGGCACAAATGTAGTGGGCACATCGCTATTTCTGCTACAATCTGACTTCTATCATTGGCATTATGTTACTCTTGGTTACCTGAGTTAAAAGAATAACAAAAAGTCTGTACTTAAAAGAAATGTCCATAGACAAGAAAAGTGGCTCTGAATAGCATGAGGTTACATAAAAGGTGGAATCTTATTAGGGCTGCAAGACCATGACTAGGCTGCTGCCTAGACCCTGCCCTGAGATTAAGTTAAGGACATGACACAATGTGGGAAACTGTTGGATATGACAGAACAGTGAGAGAAATGACAGAAAGCACAGCCACGAAGAATGGCAGGGGTGCACAGCCGATTAAGGTTGAGTTATTCAAGAAATAACTGAACTTCACAGCTAATTGGGGTGAGTACTGGAGACCTTCAAGATGGTTGTAGCTTGAAGGCCAGCAGCATCAAGGTAACCACATCAGCAATAACCTACAAGGTTGAGGTAACCTAAGTAATGGTAACAGGTATCCGATTTGGATAAGGGTGTAGAAAAACTGGGATAATAGGGAAAAAAATAACTGAGGGCAGCTGGGAAGAGGTTGGGGCATAGAAAAGGAGGTAAAAGGGTGACAAAAAGGAGAGTCAAGATAAAGGAAAATCAGCAATAAGTTATGTTAATGTTGAAATTGGTGCTGCCTGTGTGTACCTGCTGGGCAACCCTGCACTTCATCACTGTAGCCTAAATCAAAGCTTGTTGCTCTGAGCATAACAGAGGAGTCAACCCTACAGGCAGGAGGCCTGGGGCAAGGTTCTCTCTCTCTGGAGAAGAGCACTCAGACAGCAGTATTTCCAGCGAGGATCTTGTTCCTGACAGCATCCACATCTGCCCATCACTTCTAAAAAATATAATATTGTGACAAAAAGTTTACCATGCAATTCACATAACTCAGATTTCAGTTTTTTAGCTGCTGATGTAATTCTAAATAAGAAGAAAACACTCACTGGAAAAAAAAGCTGTATCAACGCTAATTGATCCAGAGAGGTAAGAGCAAGACTTTTCTTAAACTATTTTTAAAAATTACTACTGTTCAAGGTTTAGGATTTCTGCAAGCACAAATAACAGTTTGTACTTCTAATAGCACCAGAATGCTTTTTTCATTGGCTTCCAAACAGATGGAGATGTGAAACAGGCAAAAGGATAACAATAAAGAATGTGCAGGCACATGGGATAGATAAAACTATTAGAAAACTTTTGCCCAAGATCTAGGGAACTACTATTTCCCTTTAATACTACTCCCATTCCTCCTCACTCAATAAATTATTTACATTTTCTGATTGATGCTGTGGCCGCACCTCTTATTTTGCCTATAGGTAACCCAAACCTAAGTTACAACCCAGAGTGAACTCAGGGGTTGCGTTAGTCTGGATGTGACAGGATTCAAGATGACTAAATATTTATTACCTTCATTTTTATTATCAAATAAAAATTATTCTGCATACTTTCTCTTACTTCGTCTCTAAATTATGTACTTTCCGTACAAAACACATGTAATGATTTTTTATTAACCTAAAAGTTTTTAACCTCATTTACACTAGAATTCTACGTGTAGCTCCACAGAGGACATTAAAATTAGGGAGCAACATATATGGATGCAGAGAAAGAAGAACATAAACTTTCAGAAGGAAGCAATAGAATTCTACTCCACTAATGATAATTTTTCTTGATTAGAAACAGTTAAGCATGGATTTAAGAAAATTAAATTTCCCATCTCAGCCTCTATAGATTTATCCTCTAACTGTAATACTATGAAATTCAATGAAGACTTTAGTCTTGCAATACTTAGTATATTCAATAAAAAATAAATTTATCTAATCATGGAAAATTGAATATTTCAGATTTCATACAGTACAGGACAGAAGAAAAACAGCTACTATGTGATCAAATTACAGAATAATAATTATTTTAAGACATGAAGAAGGAAGGCATAATGTATGGGAGGTCCTTAAAAAATATTGTGTAAGACACATAAACTCTCCTCCAATAAAAAATAAAGAATTGTATAATTTGGTATAGTTTTAAATAATGAATAACAAATCAGCAGTAAACACAAAATGTTGAAAAACGGATGAAAAGAGCACCAGGACTTCCAGAATAAACAAACAGAATCCAGCCCAGGTCAACCCACCACAAACTTTTTCATGAAGATGCCTAATTCATGTCTCTCCTGATCTACCTCAACTTGTGTGGATGACTTCCAGTTAAATATTTTTCTTCTCAGCTGTTATTTTGTATTTCTATTGTCTTAGATTTTCTGGCCATCAGGTTTCTTCATGTCCTTATTTTCAAACATGTCATACACTCATATACACTATAAATGTAAGATGATAATTTAAGCTTAAAAAATTAAATATTGAACCTGGATACCTTACACAGCTACACTATTAAGGCTTGTAAAATTTATTTTCTGAGTCTTCACTGCCTTGCTTCTCAATTATTTTGAAATAAAAAAACCATGAGGCGAATACAATGTATTATTACTTTCCGTGTTTTTTATGTGAATAAAAATTAATGTTATATTGGGGTATTTTATGAGAAATGGTTATTGCCAAATGTTAATGAATACTAATTTACATTTAATCAGAACAATATTTCACATAAATTCCAATCAATAGGAATACATTTTTCTGTCACCAAGAGATAAGTGGTGTTCAATAAAGTCTGAAGTATATCCGAAATTCAAATTTGATTTTGATATATGTTTTACCAAATAAATATTAAAAAGTATATGAGTCAGTTTATTCAAGAGTGACATACAGCCTACTTAACAGAAAGACCTAATTTATGATTAAATGTTACGTACTCTGTGAGTTCATGCAGTTCCTAAATTCCTTGGTGGTAATGTCAGTGTGCAGCTATCTTTAAAGGTACTGAGATAAATATTTGCAAATCAAAAAGAAAAAAAATTAACATTGAAGAAGTTTTTTGTGGTTTTTTTTGGAAAATGAATTATTTCTCTCTAAAACATCAGAAATCATATCAGTGCTAAGATATCAAGCTTTCAGAAAGAAGACAAATTTAAGATAAATATTGAACCTGAATTCCACATACTTTCTTAGACTTGGATATGTGTTATCTCTAAATATTCTAATTACTTCAATTAACAATTATTAAAGTTTAATACAATAAAACTGGTACTTCCTATACAAAAGTGTACACACAAAAGTGTAACTCTTGATCAATGTGTTTAGCTATTTATTATTCAAAGATTAGTTTCCTGCAGCACAGCTGTGTGACTTTGGCATCATTTTGCTAGGAAATTTGAGTGTGAAAAAGTAAGTGGTCTGAAGTCATGGACGAAAGAAACATAGCTTGAGGCAGCGATAACCAGCTGGTCAGAGATTTGGTATGAAAAATGGCAACATGAAAAGGTATAAAATTCTGAGGAAAAATCAGCAACAGCAAGGATCAGCCTGCTCAAAGAATGAGAAGACTCTTCTCCATCTGACTACTAAGTCAGCCGAGACTCATCAGAGGTTGGTACTAGGGATGACAAGCATATCAGTGCTTTACATGGTAACTTCTTGGTTGCAGCTATTTAACATGCATATTAGCCAAGAGAAAATTTCTTTTCACTCTTAAGTTGTTCAGATCTTACTGTCAGTCTTTTGCTTTATGATAAAAGAGGCCCAAATGAAGTGACCCTACTGTAATAAGGCCAACCTAGCCTTCACTATCATTAGGCTAAGGAAAACTGAAAGAAATCTATAAACAAGAACAAAAACTACTTAAGCTTTCTACCTATAAAATTTATTAATATAACAAATATTTCAATAAATGCAGTTTAAGATAATTTCAAGTATAGAAAACATTTTGTTTGAGATCACTACAATGTGATTTAGAATTAAAAAGAGTTTTAAGTTCTTGAATAAAGGTTAGTGTCACAGTAACATATATTAATCTGGAATAATTTTGAGTATGCTTCTATTTTAAGTATGTAATTTGTTCAGATGTATCCTAAATTCAAATATTGTATCAAAAAATTAAATTATACTGGAATAATCCATTTTGTTTGTCAATAACTTTTTTTGTTAAAAGAGTACCATGTATCTTGCTGCAGCCTTCATACTTTGGAAGGTCAAAAACCTTTTTGGTTTTTTATTCTCTAAATTGCAGAGAATGTCTACAGTATATTTGATGTTACCTACAATACTGTTAAAATAGGGGCATCTGAATGTGGTTAGTTTTCCTTCACTTTCCTTTTCTACAGTCATATATGTTGGGATTATGTATTGATATTCATACACTTGCAAAAACACATACTGATAGCATAAGCAAAGTCTGCACAGTCACACCCTTACCATTTTCCACTTCTTCACGTAATTTCATGTGTCTAACTGGTTTAAAAGAAGAGTGTCTCTCAAAACAGATAAAATAACAATCTCTTTGGCAGCTAAATTAACTCATTTTTGTCTGTCATTAATAAAATTGTGATTGTAGGACTTAGCTTTCTTTGAGGACAAAGCAGTGGTGAAAATAAAGTTAAGAAAAAGATAAAGGGCACCCAGACTTTCAGGATAAACAAATGTCATGAGCTACCACAATAAAACTTCATATTCCTTTTCTCCAAATTTATAATTTTATTCAGATTTAGTTCACTGTAAACCTTAAATTCAGAATATTACCTAAAATAATATTTCTCTTAAACATTATCAGAGACTCAAGTTTAGCACTAAACCTGAATGAGAAAAGTACGAACAAAATAATTAACTTGCTTTTACATTTAAGTAATGATATTTATCTGTCCATTTTCAGACTTTTAAGACCAAGTAAAATGGATTAGAACTGCATGTTATTTCTTCTCCCTAATTACCTCTATGGACAGTTGAAAGAAAGCATTAACTTTTGGTTATACGAAATTTTAAATAAATAAATAAATAAATTTATTTAAATAAATTTAAATAAATGAAACTTTGGATGAAATTAATTTTCTTTAACTCTGACATCCGCATTGTAGGTGTTTAAATAATAGCTCCTTACCTTGGTCTACTGTTACAGCTAACAGTGATAATCTCCAGAGATTGGTTCATATCACCCCAGACAGATGTTTGAGATAGCTATTGTTTATCACCCTTTTGAGATGCCATCTTCTTCCCACTGATTATGAAGGAAACTCACGAATGACCAGTTCAGGCACGACAAGAAACTATCACAACCTGGGCTGACTAGCTAAGCAATAGGATAGAAGAAGTACTTCAAAGAAAAGTCAGAGGGCTTGATTACACTCATGGATGAAAGAGAATGAGGGAAAGATTTCTACTACTGATTGCAGTCCTTAACTGCTAATTTACTACTGGCTCTTTTTTGCACATCTGTCATTAGTCATCTTCAGTTATCCTTGCACATCTGTCATCAAAATGGGTAAGTTTAAGCACTCTTAGGGAAAATATACTCTCAGTTTATTGGAAGCAAAAGGATAAACAAGAAAGGGCTGAGTCATCATTTAAGAAGCACCAAACACTATGGATGCTGGGAAGGATGAAGTGTTTACACTTTTCCTGCTTTGGTTTTATCTTTCCTGCTTTCTCTTTAATAAGAAGCTATGCATTAATGGACATTATACCAAGACAGAATAAAGAAATTCTTACTTAGATAAATCAGATGAAATTTCATGAGGTTTATTGAAATTTTCTGCAGAGTACTTAGAAAAATGGCTGAGGAAATCTCAAGTTAGCATTATCTTTGAGAACATAAAGAGAATAAATGATCTTCCAGAAGATTAGAAGAGGGCAAAGATAATTATTTTTTTAAAGGAGGAAAAAGGCCTCAGTTATCTAGCTCTAGTTGATGAAAAATATGTTAGTACAAAGATAAGGAAAATCAAAAGGTGTTTATTGTCAGCCAATAAATCATGCCACAACAAAAAAATTTCACTCAACAGAGTACCTCATCTCATTAGAATGTTAGAAATAATAGGTATTTCAGATAGTGCCTGCTACTATTTTCTTAAACGACTTAGAAAATTACAGTGAAGAAAAATCTGCTTCAAGGTGAGTGTATAAATGTTCATAAAACTGTGTTCAGCTGTTATTCATTGCTCAGAGCAGAATAAGAAAAAATGTGGAGCATGTTTACATATGTATTTGTCTCTACTTCTGCACTGTTGAATGTATTTATCATTTTATAATAGAAAATAGAGTACATCATTCAATTTGCAGATCACTTCAGACTGGACTAGGCTTTGGAGACCACATTAAAATTCAAATGATCTTGAGAAACAGGTTGTTTATCTTCCAAAAAAACTCAAAACAGAATGCTTGCTGAGAGTAATGCACTTTTATTTTACAAGAATATCTTAAAAGAATATAAAAGTTTGGGTTTACCTTCACTTAAAAACTACAGTTTGACTGTCCAACAGCAAAGAAAATTTGCCAAAAGATTACCAGAATAACTCTATCAGTTAGGATTTTCTTCAGTCCCCTCCTTTAGATCACCACAAATCAGAAGGCCATAGAATCATAGAATCATAGAATGGCCTAGGCTGGAAGGGACCTTAGAGATCATCTAGTCCAACCTCCCTGTCATGGGCAGGGACGCCACCTCTCGACTAGACCAGGCAAGGTGTTTTTTGTTTATTTATTTTTAGATTTTTTCCTACCAAAGCTCAAGCATACTATTTTGTATTTCTCCTATAGCTCCTACTGGACGTGTAACATATGTGCTGGACACCACAGTAGCCTGACTACTGACATTCTTTGTTATTTATGCCTCCTCATTAGTTATACACTGTAGCAATCCAACTGCCAAACTCAAGTGACACCAAGATAAAGAAGATTATTACAGTCTTTATTTCATATCCTCTCAGCTAGAAACAAGATATCATGTCTCAATTTTAAATACAAATTTAATTTATATGAATCTTTATGTAAATACTAAAAAATATTGCAATAAATCAGGAAAAAATATAGACTTTCTGTTATAAGCATTTTAAAAAAAATCAGAAAGCTTTCTGTCAGTTATAGTTCATTCAGCTTTGAACAGAAAGATTTGGAGCAATATTTTTTTTTCAGATTCACCTCTATTTTTTAGGTTCTATCTCTAATTCTCCAGTGTAATTTATGTCTAGATTTTTCTTGACAAAGTGACTATATTAAGACATGAAGTTAGAACATACTTCCCATGTCCAAAGTTATGATCTCACCGCACTGAAATCTATGACATTCTGCCAGTATAAAAAACAAACAAACTGAGGCCAGGATTAAAAATACACAGCAGTTCATTAGGTAAAATCAAAGAAAACACAGTAGAACAATTCTGCATACAAGACCAACTATAAGTACATGAAATGTCAACTATATAATAGCATTAAATGTTAAAAATAATTGTCTGTAATCATAGAATCTGCTTTTGTACGATGTAGTTAAGAGGAAATTTGAAGCAATCTGCAATTTTAAATTGTAATGTTAATACTTATTACTGTAGGTGTCATTGCATTTGGATGGAAAACTATCCTCTCAAATTGTTCATGCAATTACAATTATCTCATATGAATCACAAAACATTTTTCAAGGCAATAAAACCCCAGCATACTGTTTGATATATTCAGTTCAAATGAAAGTGCAAATAAGCAGATTAAAAAAAAAAACCAAACATTTTTATATATCTGATTTTTTAATTTGGTCATACGCTGAATGTAAAGAAATGAAAGACCATTTGTAGACATAATCACAAACAAAGCTCCATCTTTCCTTTTCAGAAGGAAGCGCAAGAGAGGCATACAAGAGTATTTGATTTTGTCTTGGCTCAGCTTAATTACAGAACTTTCGCTCATGCCCTTCAATGGCAAGAAAAAAATACATGTTCATTTTTAACATTAATAGAAGTGAATTGCTGTTCTGCGGTTCAAAATCTTTTACTTCAGTTCTAGGCTGCAGGAGGAAAATATTCATTTGGAAACGCAAACAACAATAATACTGTTAAATGGTAGTAATTTTTTCACTTTATTTCTGAAATAGTAAAACTGTAATATGAAATTATAAGATTACACTTACTACAAGTGTTAACTAAGCAATTACATGCTATTCATCTACATATTTCTGAGAACAAAACTATCTATAATGTAGTAAAGTTGATATTTTCTGCTTTCTACTTCACTATTTTTTCTATTCTGATTACAGAGATTGTCATGTAGAAAGTAAATGATATTCTTGGACAAGATTCTTTAAAATAAACTCATATTCTCCTATTTAGACAGAGCATTTTGATTTTCAAAGTGAATTCTACAGGGATGGCAATTTTTCCTATTTAAAAAAGCAATAAACAAAATTACAAGCCAGACTTACAAAAAAAAAAAAAAGAAAGCCAAACCTTCTTTTTAATACAATCCGTCCATAGAGGGACATTACAAAATTTTTCATATCAGTTGGGGATGAATACCAAAAACATGCTTATTGTTCATGTCAGCCAACCAACTTCTTTCCTTCATACTCAGTGACTCACCTGCATTCACTTTACTACATCCCAATATTTTCAGACATTAAGATTTCTACGTATTCAGATGTGGAGGAAAGACATATCAACTCAGAAAGAAAATCATTCAAAGATATCTTCTCCAGTGACGTGACATTACAAATCTGCTGTTATCCCAACTGATGTTTGTTCTTAGAAGAAATCTAGAAAGTCTTGTTTTCTGTCAAATACTAAAATGTTTGTAAGGGTGAAACCCTCTTGAAATGTTTCTATTATTATTTTTAACTTCAGAAGAACTTATAAGTTGACATATAAGCATCATAAAGCCTTGTCTAGAACAATAAATAAAATCTCCTAGTGCCTATTCTCTGCTCTGTTCAGGCTCTGGCACTCAAGCCAAATGACATGGCACAATTTACCTACACATGGCTATATCCTCTTATCATCCAAAACACTGGCTACATCCAAAGTGCCTACTGAATATATTTCCTCACTTATCCTAAATCCTCAACTAGTTTGCGAGATGTTAGTCTGCACAACACAAAACCATGGGGGGTTCTGGTGGACAGCAGGATGACCATGAGCCAGCAATGTGCCCTTGTGGCCAAGAAGGCCAATGGCATCTTGGGCTGTATTAGAAGGGCAGTAGCTAGTAGGTCGAGAGAGGTCCTCCTGCCCCTCTACTCTGCCCTGGTGAGGCCACATCTGGAATATTGTGTCCAGTTCTCGGCCCCTCAGCTCAAGAGAGACAGGGAACTGCTTGAGAGAGTCCAGCGCAGAGCCACAAAGATGATGAAGGGAGTGGAACATCTCCCTGTGTAGGTGCTGGGTCTCTAGCTTGGAGAAGAGGAGGCTGAGGGGTGACCTCATAAATGTTTATAAATATGTCAAAGATGAGTGTCAGGAGGACGGAGCCAGGCTCTTTTCAGTGATGTCCAGTGACAGGACAAGGGGCAATGGGCACAAGCTGGAACATAGGAGGATCCACAAAAATATTAGAAAACAGTTTTTTCCTGTGAGGGTGACAGAGCACTGGCACAGGCTGCCCAGGGAGGTTGTGGAGTCTCCTTCTCTGGAGACATTCAAAGCCAACCTGGATGTGTTCCTGTGTGATCTACTGCAGGTGATCCTGCTCTGGCAGGGGGACTGGACTAGATGATCTTTTGAGGTCCCTTCCAACCCCTAACATTCTGTGATTCTGTGATTCTGTGATTCTGTGATTCTGTGATTCTGTGATTCTGTGATTCTGTGATTTTGATAATTATCTGTATTGACCATCCTGTGTCAGTTACATTGGTTCTGTTTAATTTAAGTAAGTCTAAATTAATTTACTAGCATTTGTGCAGTGATAAAATCCTAAGTATTTCTTTTTTTATATATCCTGTTTTACAAACTATGTTTGTCTCTATTGTTGTGATTTTCTAATACATAGTATTTGACAGAAGTTTTTACTTCAGATTGAAGAATAAATGTTAAATAAAAGATCAGCTAGAAACTGCATATATTTTGAACAGAACATGAAAGCAAACCAGTTCTAAGAAGGTTCTGCTTTATAGAAAAAATAACAGCAACTATTATTGAATCTAGATAAGGAAAAGAATCCTCTATTCTTTGCATCACCAGAATTTCTTTAGAGAAGAGCGATTGGTAAGGTATTCATAGAACCACTAGATTTAAATTAAAACAAAACAACATAGTGATTTTAATAAGAAATTATATTACCTAAAATAGATAGTAACATCTTCCATATGAATCAGCAAGTGGGACAGATGAGTGCCTTCAAATGGTAAGGTCTAAGGATATTTATGTGAAGTGTGGCACAGGAGCTCAAGGGTGTGTGCTCTGCCAAACCTGTACAAGATGGAGTTCAGCTGCTTCTCTTGACCCCAACGTGGGAAAGAAAGGATGACACTTTTTTCAAATACAGTAATCTATAGCCAACTTGGGAACTGCAGGCAAAATACTTTATATTTCTCAAGAGAACTGGCAAACATTGCAAAAAGAGAAACTCTGGGAACTGATTTTAGAGTTGAAGAAACTTAGTACTCTTTAATTTGCCTCCTTTTCTAAATTTAATAATTATTTCTCTGGTTTCTTAAGTTCATGTTTTCTAGCCTTAATTTACTTGTGAATCTTTATCTATGACAAACCATGTAGCATTTACTCTTCTTAAGTAAAATTCTCTGACCATTTAAAAAGTACTTTAGAATGTGTTTGTAGAACTGCTTGTGATCATGGTTTAGGAAGTGACTGTCCCTCAAGGTAATATAAAATAACTGACTGTGCTCTTCTAGTCTCCTGCAATGCAGAATACAATGTGTCAGTTCAAATCACCACTACAGGAATTTATACATTGTTATTTCATCCAGCATTACTAAGGAGACAGAAAAAAACAACTGCGGAGAACCAATTTTTGTTATTTGCTGAAATAAATTTAGCTGGTCATGTCACCACACTTCCAAGGATCCATCCTGTGCTATGCTAGCTCATTGTTAATTTTGAGAAATAACATCATTTAGCCTATAACTTATCAAAAGCAAACTCATTCTTAGAAGATGAATCTTATCAGAAAACTCACTGCAAAATAACACGTGCAAGAACTGACAAGTGAATCAGTTCCAGTTTACTGTTTGTCATGTTCTGTTATTCCTTTCTTGCCATTAGAAAACAATCATAGTTAATAGATGTAGATACATTTATAGTATTTAAAATACATCTACATACACTACTCTGGGAGAAAAATCAGCTCAACAACTTGAAACTCTCCTTCCTGACTCACAGCAATCCCACAGCATTGTATGTATGTTTTAAACAAGGATTTAATTTCCCACTGTTATAGTTTACTTATCTAAACCGATTCAGAATTTACCTACCTTTCTTAAACCTTGTTCAAAGGCTTTGTACACAACAAAAGCTTAAAGAATAAGCCTAATGCATTATTTATTTGTTTATCTCTTAGCACACTGACATTTTCTTCAGCAAGTTTTGATCTCTCAATGGGCAACCAGTCCCATCAGTTTCTTTCTCTACTCTCTTTAGCTTGAGCGCTCTACAGATCTGCTACACAGCATCTTTTTAACACTCTCAGATTCTTGTTTCTGAATGCATAATTAACTATCCACAAAATCAGCATCTTTATAGCTGAAAAACGTGTTCATTCATTCATGTGAGAATTCCCACATCCAAGTGAGAATTGTTTAAAAACCATACTAGTATCACCCTTATCCAAAACACAATGAAGTCTCTTGGGTCTTTTTCTGCTTCATCAAAATTTTGGGTCTTCTGGATTAAAAATTATATGACAGGTTAAAATTCAGTAACAAAACTACCCTCTATCCTTTTAATTTGCTGAGAAGTATCTCTTTTCTTGTTAATAGCTATTGTTCCACAGTAACACATATGCTCAGCACCTTCAGACTCACTTGCTCTATCTCTTTGGACTTCATGTAAATGTAACATGGAAACTCACATAGACTAGGACTATTCACAACCCTAAGGGTACTGTGAGCTAATTGCTCTGCATGATGGTTTCTCTGTTGCTTGTTTTAGCAATCAATAACTGCAACTACAACTTAACTTTATTCCTGATCCACTAGTTCTCCCTGGGGTACAAGGCACCACGTGTAAAAAACAATGTAAATAATCTGAAATCTCAGATAAAATATATAAAAATAAACAGTACTCCAAAGCTTTGCAATGGAAAGAAGGAAAAAAGAGGGTTAATAAAATCTGACCAGTTTGTATACCTACTTCAAAGTTCTTCTCTTTGGAAGTGATTTTTATTACATAGAAGGTTTACTAAAAGGATATATGTCCCTAGGCCATTTTTCCTACCGAAATGAGTGTGAGACTTCCTTAGGAACATGACTCTGTGAATTTAATTCATAAGAGCCTTAGAAAGACAAAAAAAACAAAGAGAAAGTGTAAGGAATATGACTCATAACAAGGACATAAAGATTAACCACTTTCATCTGCTTGCCTAACTAATAGATTAAAAAAAAAGAGCCCTGAGCACTTTCAAACAAAGTCTGTAAAGTTATTCAAGATTTGCGTGGATATGAATAATCTGGGGAAACTGTAATAGGTGAGGAAGTTCAGAAATGTGCTGTTTAATGAAAAAAATTATGATGTGATACACTATGTTCCAGTGTGCAATGAACAGGCATGAGGCAGATTACTCATGTTTAGCTACCCTTCATGTGATGTGTCAGGTACGGAAGACAGGCTGTTAGGCATCAAAATATTTCCCTTCTTCAATTTAGAGAAGTGTGTATTTTCACAATTCTGTTCATATTTTATATTAACCCCATATGAGTAGACTAACACATATTTGACTAGTAAACTAATTATTTTCTTGTAATTCCAACAAGCAAGGACCTAGAACCCCAGTAGAGAATGTTTTTTTCTTCTCCTAGATGGGGAAGCAAGTCTAGACAACCTGTAGAGTGAAGTTACTCTTTTTAATCCATCTTTACAGCTTTGCAGAGAAGGACTTGGAAACATTGGTAGGTGAACTCAGAAAGCCAGTCGCATCCTGGGCTGCATGAAAAGAAGCATGTCCAGCAGGTCAAGAGAGGTGATTCTCCCTAGTCTCTCTGCTCTCATTGAGACCTCACCTGCAGTACTGCATCCAGCTCTGGGGCTGGCAACATAAGACACGGACCTGTTGGAGTGGGTCCAGAGGAGGACCACCAAGATGATCTGAGAGCTGGAACGCTTTCCCTGTGAGGTCAGGCTGAGAGAGTTGGGGTTGTTTAGCCTGGAGAAGAGAGGGGTCTGATGAGAGCTTACAGTGATCTTCCAGTACCTGAACGGGGCCTACAGGAAAGTCAGAGAGGGACTCTTTATCAGGGAGTGCAGTGATAGGATGAAAGGCAATGTTTCCAAACTAAAAGCGAGTAGATTTAGATTAGATATTAGAAGTTCTTTACTGTGACAGTGGTGAGAGATAGCAACAGGTTGCCCAGGGAAGCTGTGGACACCTCCTCCCTGGAAGTGTTCAAGGCCATATTGGATGTGGCTTTGAGCCACCTGGTCCAGTGAAAGGTGTCTCTGCCCATGGCAGGGAGGTTGGGATTAGACAATCTTTAAAGTGTCTTCTAACCCAAACCATTCTATGATAATGTTTCTACGATTCTACGATTCTATATACCAGAGGTTTTAAATGAATCTCAAAAGTCATTTTCTGTTCATCTTGTTATGCTATAATTTAGAATATGCTATTTACGTCACTGGCAAATGTCAAAATTGTTTGCAGAAAAACATGAAGAAACTATAAACACCTAAGTAAAACCAAACTGTTTAATTCTTCATGCTCAGGAAATCAGTTTATTCATTAACCATATGTAGTGACAATGACCACATCTTCAGTGTAGCTCTTGCTTACTGTACATTGACAAAATAGCTGTGCATGTGATATGAACCAAGAAAAGAAAATGAAGAGTTTTCCGGATTTCATTTTATGATAGAGAATTGCTCATGTATCTTCATACATGAAAAATCAGGTATACATACCAAATGAATGCATCTCTTAATTGCAAAAAAATGTTTTATGTTCTAACATATGAAAGAATCAGGTAATGTTAAAAAGCATATCAAAATGTATACACGATTTATTGAAGAGTTGAGATAATAATTATTTTTTATAAACCTAAGACTATTTATTTCAGTTACTGACGTAATTCAAATAAGTAAGTATGAATAACAAATAACCTAAACATTTTTTTACTGTTTTTTCCTTATATTTCCTTGCTAGTTTGTAATGCAGGGGTGCTAACAAATCATTTTCTTGGGTGATCCAGTAATATCTTCATTGAGTGGCCTCCAAAGAATATTCAGAAAAACAATTTTGTTGGTATGTATTGCCATTTATATTTATCTATGTAACAGAAGAGAAGCTAGAAAATCTAACCTATCAACTGTTTATATTAAATGATCAACTAAAATATTAATGCAGTTTTTAAAATGTCTAGGACTATAATATGGCAAGGAAATTGCGTAGTTCTCTGCAAATCAGAGTATGTCTGAATTTTCCTAATCAGTTGAGAGGTATTAATACAGAACAGATAACATACTATCTATGTACTTGCTGATTAAAGCTATTTTATATGTACATATCCACATTTTTAAAGAAAAAATTATTCACCAAAAGGTGTGTTAAGCAGTGGAACAGGCTGCCCAGGGAAGTGGTTGATTCAGCAACCACTAAGGTATTTAAAAGATGTGTAGATGTGGCGTTTAGGGGCATGGTTTAGTGGCCGACTTGGCAGTGTTAGGTTCATAGCTGGGCTTGACAGTCTCAAGGGTGTTTTCCTGTCTAAGTGATTCTAAGATTCTTCTTTACCTGAATTCATAATCTTTTAGAACTTGTAACTAGACATTAAGTAACCATGATTCACATATATTGTTTTAAGAGATGCATTTCTAAAGTCTCTAAAATGATGAAAGTTTCATCTGTCTTATTCTAGATTAAGATTTTTTAGGCCCTTCTTCCTGCTGCTCCCAAGGAACACTTATTCAGTCAGATCAGCTCCTGGATAAAAATGAACTGTCTCTTCTGTTTGCTTTAGAATGAGTTATGTCTTTTTTTTTTTAAATCACTGAAAAGTGAGAAAAATATTGAGATACTAGAGAGTTTGCAGTCCAGCTGTTGTGGCATAAATCAATATTTAAAGTGCACTGTGGTGATTTTTCTTCCTTTGAAAGCAGGACTTTGCATGGTGAGTTTCTTATTCTGTTCAGTCTAGAACTTTATCAGTGTTAAACACAAAACCTAATACTGGTTTGTACCCAGAAGCACTACTTTAGTGATAAACTAAGTAAAAGTCATATAATTCAGTGATAAAGTAAATAAAACAGTAATAAAATTGTTAATTAATGTTTGACTTTTGTGTTTCTCTGGAGGAATTTTGAAGTCATGGTGAGCTTGAGGGAAAGAATTCTTCAACTATTTCTTGAATTCAGGAAGAGTTAGTATAACTAACTTTCGATAGCTCATGACTGCATAGGTAAAGCTGGCCAATGCAAAGAGTACATGCAAGGAAATACAAATCTTCCTCCTGATTTTCACAGGGATAAATCTTCTCCTAAAATACTACTTTCAAAGGTACAGGTGGATTGCAGGCGTTCTGTGCCATGTCTTATTGCCAGCAGCTTTTCATGTATGGGAATTTATGAGCTAGCAGGTGATGTTATCACTTTTGCCCCCATATTCCTCCCTACATTTCACCATGAAGCTCTTAATTCTGTAATTACGTCCCAGATGCACAGTGTACTTCGTGACACTCCTCCCAAGCGGGCAGATGTTCCTAAGCAGATCTCTCTTTTGTGAAGGAACTTCCCTTGGGTTTAGCACTGTCAGACTGCATTAAGAGCAGATATAAAAGGTAAGAAGCAGATGTGTAGTGCTATTTCTGTCTGACACGCTCTCCCTCTATCCAGTGTTTTCTACAGGTACAGCAACACCGAGCCAACAGGCTAATGAATGGAGCCTGCAGAATAAATTTTTAACCTGTAACCTCATCCAGTCTGCATGCAGTCTATTAAGTCGGTACTCCTATGGTTCACGCTCTTGTGTTTACTGCTGCTGTTGCATTTGTTATTTCTCTTTATCTTGCTCCCAGTATTACATAGCGGGCTCGGAACCAAAATACCACGGTGAGGAGACCTGCACTGGAGAGAGGGGAGGAGGAGGCTACGAGGGACAGTTAATGACCTGCTGACTTACTTGCACAAAGAAGACCGAAGCATCTTTTTCCCTCTGTCTCTTCACACTGACGGCCCCAGAGCACATCTGCGTCACATGAAGGGGAGGGAGCGGCTTGGGGAGAGGCGCCGAGATGATAGATATAAAATTGTACACTGAGGACCTTGACAGCCTGACGGGTGTGATCCCCCCTCCGCCTCCCCTCACACACAGTGTATATAAAGGAGCCTCTCTCTCTCTCCGTGCCAGCCATCCCAGATAACTGCAGCCATGGGACTCCTCTGAGAAATGGGATGGGAAGGCGGAAGGTAGAGAGAGGCTTTCAGGTGACTTTTCCCTCTCCGGCTGCACTCGGTCGCCGAGCTCGGCGAGA
>NW_009692726.1:0-39182 GCF_000703405.1 Apaloderma vittatum
ATTAATTGTTATTATTATTATTGCTTTAAGGAAGCAAGTAATCAGCCAACATATATTGTACTGGGAATATATATAACCTTTCCATAAATAATGATTGGGATTAAAAGCAATTTAAAAAGCCAGGAAAGAAAAAATCATGTTATGACAAATGCATTTTGAGAGAAATCATGTTGTTGCATTTTTTTTTCTTTTGTAATTGGAATGCCCAGAATGAAAGTCTTCATGATTGATGTTAGCTTTCAATTCTCTGACTTGTTACGGTTTGTGTCACAATATTTGACTGATGTAAGAGTGTATTGTTTTTTGTTTGGATTTATTTTTATTCAGTGATGTGTGACAGCATCACTTTGAAATCAGTACAGAAGCAGGGAAACATGTCATCTTGATTTATTTAGTTGTTTTACTGTTAACACTTCTCATCATGTTGGTGGAATGATCAGGTAGCTGGCACTAATGTCATTGTGCAAGGGGCATTTTAATCATTCAAGGAATCTACATAAAATTTTGCAAAGAAAAATGGTTTCTCCATATTTGGGAAAGCATATTTGAAGAAGTTATCCAAGACATGCTCTGAATCAGCAAGAGAGTTGATAGGCTTAACCTTTTCCCTTTGCTCTACAGACCAGATAGCATGAGCTAGCCTGTCTGGTTCAATATTAACCATGCATTTTGCAAGCTGCCGAGTCACAAGAAAATGCTGATTTCAATAATAGGCTTTTGCAAGAAGTGAGTCTTCATTAGTCTTCTGCAGTAGACAGACACACAGGACATGTAGACTAATAATTTGTGCCACATTTCTGACAGTTCTATTTCCCTGGACATCATGGTACCTGGATTAAAATTAGTTATTGATATTATTACTCAAACATTTAAATGGTGCAAATAAAGCAGTACTTACAGCTATTGTCCCTGGTTTGAGTGTTTTTTATCAAATGTTGTTGTACCTGCATCTGTTTTATATTAGTAGTTTAAATTGCCTCTGGCGGACTTCTCCTTGAGTCTTCTGCACCTGAAGTCACAAGATTAATTTTGATTATTTTCAAGACCATTTGATATCTCACTCTTTTCTTAATCCATGAAAATAAAATACCTACAGTCTTATAGGAGAGCTCATCAACCTTACTGTAACCTTGCTGTAGATAGGATAATCTGTAAGTTTAGATCGAAAAAATCATCTGCTGATTGCATTGAGCATATCTCACAAGTCTCAACTGAATCTTTAGTGACTGTAAATTAAGCATTGGTCTTTGTGATTAATTTACATAGGTGTCACCAGCTTGTTCAGGTTTGATTTCAATTAGTTCCTCACCACAACCACCCAAATGATAATTGGCTGTAATTAGGAAAAAAGACTTTCATTCTGAGGTGCAAGTACACAGCCCATTGCTTGCAATACCAGAGAGGATGGGTACATGTGTCCATTGTAAAGTATGCGTGTAAACAGCTGACAAAAGAGATCCTGAGACTGAGATCAGATGGATTTTGTAATTTTATTTCCCAAAAGCTTAAAAACCAGCAGAAATTGGATGGAGAATTCTCTTCAATGTGTTATTCTCTATTTGTGTTTCTGTTGTGCTTCTAAGTGTTTATTAATGTTATGATGGAGTAACTTGAGGGAAAAATATTTTTCTCTATTTATATAGAGACATCATCCTCTGGTAGAGCACATCACCATCACTGTATTGCTCAAGAATTAAAAATTAAAATCTTTAAATTTTCCACTTTTTACAGTGGTGTGGTATTGTTTTTTCTTTAAAAAAAAAAAAGAATGCTTGAGGGTGAAGGAGGTTTCCTGTAGGATGTAAGAATAACTCTGAGAAAAACATGAGAAGGACCTACCTTCACCTGTTTGTTTTGATCATTTCAGCAGTTCTGTAAACATTTTCTTTAAAGTGTATCATTACTACTATTCTTCATGTTCTCAGCAATACAAGAGTTCTTCAGCTCTGTTATGTAACCTTCAGATATATTCATCTGAAAGAAGCCCACACTGCACCACTGATCCTTGCTTTGCTCTCACTTATAATTCTTTCATACTTAATAGATTTCATCTATGGACAAGTATTGGTTTGGGCTTTTAGCCAATATTTAGCCTGAGCCAATTTTCCACACAAGGCAGATGCAGCAGCTTTTTGTGAAGAATACTCTGTCCTTCACTTATGTTGGGAGAGCTAAAACAGTGAGCCAGCATAGATTAATATGTGGTGTTAAGAAGACACAAATCATTCTTGGCCTTAAACGATAACTGGAATGTTTTAACTTTTGCAAAATAATTTTGAAAGCTAGAAACTGCTGAGTTTTTACTTTGCTTTACCTTATCACTTTGAGAATGAAGGAAAGAATCCATGTTTCTCAGAGTACTTCACCTGGACATCTCTGTGCCATCTCTCCCTCTTAGTTTCTTGTTACAGGAACACAAGAGAGTCCTAAGGCTTATCTAGAGTTTAGGTAGCTATGTGGACAGAGGAATGCTGGGAACTACATGCTTGGAAAACCTGTGAGAACCCAGAGAGATTTTCTTGTTTTTTCATATAAGTTTTGTGTGTTGAAAGGTACGGGGTTTTTGTTTGTTGGTTGGTTGGGTTTTTTAGTTGGTTTTTTCTGTTCACTTTTTAGATTGTAACCAAAAATGTAGAATCTGACATTTGTGTTAGCTTCACTTACTGGATTTTAGGAAATACTCAGAAGAACCCATTTTTTGTGATACTAAGGTCCAATGACATGCTGAATTCAGGAGTCATATGAACCTAAGAGATGATATGTAACCACAATACCCTATGACAGAGACTTCCAATCATTTTGGAGAAGCCTTACTGATAGCACCCAGACATTCCCAAGTCAACCATGTGCACTGGGTGGATGGGGACTGGTTGTGCTGTTTTACTGAGTGAGGTGCTGCCAGACAATGCTGATGTCCCATTTTTCTCTCTCCTTCACCCTGAAAAACGTTTGTTTGGATTACACCGTGCTCACTATTTCCAGTCCTGCAGTCTATAGAGATGTTAGGCAAAAGTCCACAGAGGCTTGTCAAATTCTTTGTGGGGCCTCTTTCAACATACCACTTTAAATTTTTCTTTGAAGACACAGTGCTAGTCTAGCTTAAAAAATTAAAAGAAAAAAAAAGTACTGTAAAGAGATGACTAATACTTCTGTGAGCACACTGACACTTCTAACAAAGCCTTCAAAAAGGGAGTGCTTCCTCATGGTAAAAGAGAATAAGAACAAAAAGCCGGAATTGCATACACCCTTTGCTCATTAAGTTCTTTCACAAGTTGTTAACATCTCTGAATTTTGTTTCCCAAACTATAAAATGTCACAGATGTCCTCTGTTTGTAAAATACTTTGTGAGGAAATGTATCTAGAAGTGCAAGCTATTAAAAGGTTTTTTTTCTGCTGAGCTTTAAAAATGTTACATAGTGGTTGGTTAATCTGTTTTCAGGCTCAGTATACGGCATCCTGGTCAGTGGAGAGGGAATGTTAAAAATATGTTGGGTTTGAATGGCAGATGTCAAAAGAACCAGAAGCTGTTTCTCTGAAGTTTTACTTTTCCCCCTCTTAAACAGTCTTTTTGAAATAAAGAGTAGTACTGTCTTTGTTTATGTTTGTGCATAAGAATACTTTGAATCATATTAGTTACAGGGAATACATTAAATGAACTGGTGCCAAATCAATTCATGGCAAGTATTATTGATTTCAGTAAAGATTCAGCTCGAGATATTTGTGTGGCTTGTTTATGCAATCTTTTTGCTTGTGGCATTTCTACAATCTCATAGAAAAAAAGGATTAGTTTTAGTGTTGAATAAAATATTTTTATTTTAAAAATTTTTAACTAAAAAGAAAAGGGGAAGATATTAATTATGGATTGAAATGTGCAACTATTTTTCCAGGGTATTTCATTTCACCAAAAAGAAATTAAGGTCTTGAATTGTGTAGGGATTACTTTTTGGATATAAAAAAGCGTTGAAAACAACACAATGTTGCCAAATGTCGTTATATTTTCTGTTTTCATCAAAAAGGCGGCAAAAAGGGAAAACGATTGGAAAATGTTGTTTCCTGCTACATTTAAAGCAGCATTGTTTTCTAGTGTGGTCATGCTGCTCGGATTCCCAGAGTCATGTTGAATAGCAACTAACTTTCACTCTGGATACAATAGGATATTCACTCCATATTACTCTTTCTAATGTAAGAAACTGCATTAAAGCCCTGACCAAAGTCACAATACAGCTGGTAAGTGGTTTTCCCACTTTTTGACTGGAGGTGCTAATTGATAACCAGAGGGGGAAGATTGCTGTTATTCATAAACAAGAATCAGCAAGTCAGTAATTGCATTTTTTCAAAGAGAAAGTGCCTCCACCTGATGTAGGGTACTTATAAAGCACTATGGGAGGGCATCAAGCTTTTTAAAAGATAAGTAGCAGAGTCAAAATCTTTTGTGCTTTCAGGATGCTGGTTCTACTATGATCGTAGGATGGTTTTGGATCCTGAATTTTTCATCCTAAGGAATTATTAGCATGATGAGGTGAGTATTATGGACCAGTTTGGGAGCTGAGTGCTTCAGGAAAAATGGATGCAGGGGACTGACCAGCAGCTTTGATGATCAAAGTAGAAGTGAGAGACTGTGCATTGTCATGAATTCACAAGACTGGTTATAGGGTTGGGACCTAAACTGAAGTATGATATCCACGAGGGTTGGAAGAGTTCTGAAACTTCAGTCTAGTTTATTTTTATCCTTCTCTGTCCTGTACTCCCACGCTGTTGGCAAGGATGTTTTTGGTTCAGTTACGGGCCAAGATGAATCCTTATAGCTTCAGTAGGATAATGTGATTTGAGTAAAACTCTTCAGAACTAGAGATGAGGTGTTTTTTAGGCTTTTTTGTTTTTAACATGTTTTATCTTTCCTTTCTCCCCGCTTATTACTATGTAGCAGTAGAGAAAAAAATAGGATGATCATTTTGTTGCTTAGTGTCAACCAGCTGTATTATTTCCAGTTGGTTGATCATATCTCCTACACAGAATGATGTAAATGCTGAGCTTAGTTAAAATGGCATGTGTTTTCTAATTTATTTTCCTTCTTTTGTTAAGACGATCCAGTAGACTGCTTTATTTGTCTTCACTACAGCATAAAAAGAGCACAACTGAACACTCCTAGTCCCTGGAGAGCAATCATGCATTTATGTAGACATGCTCCTTAGCCCTTCCTGCCCTGCTCTTCCAAAGCAGTGTTTACCAGAAGGTACATTGCCAGCTGTGGTTACTGTACAAGCAATGTTCATGTTGTGAAGCCATGAGATGTGTGAGATGAGTAATGAGACTGAGGGAAATTCAGCTGCAGATTAGTGGAAACTTTGCTGTGCCAGATATCTTGATATTGCAGAGGAAGAAAATCCAGTATCTTTACTAAGTGCTGTAGGGATCTGGCTTGATTGAAGGTGTATTTGTATATATGCTAAAAGACCATTCCTAGAAAAAACAATGCAATGCTTCTGTTTTCTATAGTGTGACGTTCTCTTTGACCAGGCTTGCGGTGTTGTATTGCTGTGTGCTTTTCTATATAGACAGGCTGCTTGTTTTTGAATCTAAATTCTTTGTATGGAGACATATGTTAGCTCCCTTGCAATGCATATATCTTATAGAAGTATTCAAGATGATCAGTTCTCTGCTGTCTTTAGCAACCTCTTCACTAAGCTGAAGCAGGATATGGACCCTATATAGCTATTCTACATTTTTTCCTGGAATAAGTCCTGTTGCAGAGGAGTTGAGTTTCTGTCATGCTTAGTATGGCCAGGCCCCTACAAATCTGGAGTCTGGAGTCTATGATCCAGCTGAAATTTATTCTGTGTTCAACCTTTCCAATGCTGTTTGGGGAATAAAAGATCTTTTTCTCTTTTATTCTCCTCTCCCAGTTCCTTCAGTCTTCTCCTTCCTACTTAACACTCCCAAAACTTGTGTAAAACCGAAACCAAAAATAATACTAGGAAAGCAGGTGGAGAGATCCTAGATAGTATGTCAGATAAAAGTCATCAAGGTGAAAAAAAAATTGCTATAATGTTGTAGTCTAGTATTAAGGGGTTTTTGGCTGGGAGAAGGAAAGCTAAATTCTGATGCTTGCTATTCAGGCTTTTATTCTTTGCTATTATTAGTGCTAGCCAGTGTAATTAAGAAGATTAAGCTTGTTAAATTCATGTGTTTGAGTAAATGTCTGTCAGTTTTGCCTCAGCTTGTGAACTTGTTGCTCAATTTCAACTGAATTTTGCAGGGTTTACGTGGTTTGACCTTTTGGTGGAGTATGAGTGTGTGTATTTTCTTTTTGTTTGGTGGTAGTGTGTTTGTTTTATTGGTGGTTGGTTTTGTTGTTATTGTTTGGGGTTTTTTCATTTGTTTTTTTCTTAGGTGTTTTTTTTTTTCTTTAAGGAAACCAATTGGTGAATAATCCCATAGAGATGATTGAATGCTTTATTGGAAACAAAAGCTGGGGGGAGAACTCGACTCTGGTGCTACACACCAGAGAATCCATGTTCCTCAAATCCAGACTTTTCTGTGTCCCACAACAGCTTTGGTGGAAGCTCTGGGCTGGAGAAGCTATTAACTGAATTTAAGATTTAAAGATAATGCTTTGTAGCCACCCATTGATTTATTCTTTTAACTGAAGTTCTTATAGTCTTTGCATGTTCATTGTAGTTTTCCCTCTGGTGTCTGATGTAGCTGCCACCACATGCTTCAAGATTCTTCTTTCTGTAATATCTTTGTTGAGAAGTATCTAGTTGGGCTGTTTGCTGTTATCATGAAAATCAACTGTTATTTTCTTTATTTTTCATTTGGACAGGGTGCCTCATAGACCTTGAAACTGCAGAGGTATAAATGTGTGGTTTGTTTTTTTTTTTTTGTTCTGGGGGAAGGGGGTGCGCTAATACTTTCTTTTTTGTTGTAGCGCATAAAGCACCTTCTGAAATTCATTTCAAGGCATTTGAATAAGGTGCAATAACACTTAATTCGCATTTTCTCCAGCTTGACCTGTAGCCGGTAATCAGGGGCACTTGTGATGAGTCCTGTGTAAGACAGAAAGTGCTTACCCAGATGATTTGCACAGGGGAACCTGACTTTGTTAATCAGAGCACTAACGCAGCCAAATTATTTCAATGACAAAAGAGGAGGGAGGTAGAGGGGAATTTTATAATAAAGCACCTCATGAATTTAGGAGATTTTTATGCTCTCTATGATCAATGTCATCTTGGCTTATGGACTGCAAATGAAATGTCTAGAGCTGAATGTTTCAGTTGGAGCTTGAGCAGGGCTGTAACTTATCAACTCTGCAGAGAAGGGCTTCCTATTCACCCTTGGCAGGAGGTCAGATTCCTTCCAGTGGTCTGCACTGGCCTCCTGCCTTTCCATCATGCACCCTGGAATGCAGGGCTGGAGTGAAACCAGGTACTAGGACCGTTCAAGTGCTCAGATAGTCTTTAACCTCAACTGAGTGGCCTTGCTGCCCCTTTGGGCTGCTGTGAAACACAACTGTGCAAATGGCTGATTCCTGAGTTTAAGGCCAATTTAAGAGCAAGCTCTCTGAACTCTACAGCTTTCTGTGTATTAAATATGTTTATATATATAAGTAATCCTTGAAATGTCTCTTATTTAATGAAGCATAAACTTTCAAATCCAGGGACATATCACAGTAGAGTTTTCAGAGATAATTCTAAAAGAAGCATCAAAACAGTTAATGTTTTCAGATCCATATGGTGCAATGTGAAAAGAATGAGTTGCATCTTCCTGATGGGATGCCAGACTGGGTGACAGTCTTTGAAGTTAATTTAATAAAAATAAAACTACTGCTGATTTTTTTTCTTCATTATTAGTTTGTTTTGGGTTTGGAAACCAGTAAGGAAAATTTCAGCCTCGTACCTCATTAGACATCTAGGCTTGCGTCTGGGTTGGACTCAATTTCTTAGTCAAAGTTTCTTTACCACTCATGCAGTGTCCTGAGAGCTGAATGTTATTTGAAACACTAGAGGAAAGATCAGTAAGTGGTGTGGTTTGGGGATTTAGGAGCATTTGAGATTCCAAACTTGATGCAGCGAATTTACAAGGCTAATCTCTATGAAAGAGGTGGGTGACCTGCCTCCTTTGACTCCAGAGTGTATCTAGAGAGATGGAGAGGTTAACCTACCTGGCCAATGCAATTGCTTATGGTTGAGATGTGTGAACACTGCCCTTGGAGTATCAGTCTGTCACACTAAATATACTAAGGACTTTTTTTCCACTCTGAGTCTTTACATGCTGTACTCTTAAGAGAACAGCCTCTAAAAAAGCCCTTAATGGGACTTGCTTTGCTGACTTTCTCTGCCCTGTTGAGCTCGGTTCTGTTGAGGTATCATTGTTGTCCAGGCTTGCTGAGGATGCAGCAAGCTCTGATGCTGGAAGTGAAAGGGGTTTTGTGCATGCTCACGCTCTCTCGTTGGCACACTGTTCGCTTTTGACAACCAGCAAAGCAGGGACATCTTCCCCAGCATCTAAATCCCAGATATTTAGATTGATTTCCAGCACAGCCTGTGCTGTGTATAAATCCTGGATCAAACAGGCTAATCACTGCTAATCAGCATGATGGGGCCTGTAGACCTTTGCAGCCCTGCTTACTGGCTAGGGGGGACAAACTGCCAGTCGGTGCTACATCATTAACAGTTGCTGTTGAATTTAAGTAGCTGGTGGTGACGAGTTTAAGTGACTAGTACTGCAGTTCGTATGCTGCCAAGGAATGAAATTTTTCAGAGCTACGGCATCACTGTACATTTTTTCCAGCATGGCTATGATTAAAGCTGAAGAAGCATTAATCTGCCTTAGCACATTAGAAAACTGAGTTGAAGAATACCTTCTGAATAACCTACTGAATGCTGCAATGCTGATTTTAATTTTTTTAATAAAATATTGTTCAGTTATTTTTTCATAACTCCATCATGGGTTATGCTACTGCACTCTGCTACTTACAATCTAGCATTTATATTTAGCTCTTTGAGTAAAAGGAAAGATAACACTGGATCTCAAACCTCATTATCTGCCTTTGGTGTTTACCATATGGTTTACTCTTCCATAGCTGTGGAATTTGGGAAACTTTCCAATAGACTACTGTGATTTTTTTTTTTTCCTTTTTATTTTTTTTTCCTATTTCTTTCTTTTTAGTTCACAAATTGCATTTCGAAATAGGAAGGAAATGTGGCAGGTTGCACAGTTGGAGAGAATTATGGCCTCTTTCTGGCAGTTAATGTACCCTGAGCTTTTGGCTTTGGTGCCTCATAATGCCACATGAGGCATGCAGTAACTGCCCAGAAACGCATTTGTTAGCTGTCATGTCACTGCTTAATTATATCTTACTTCTGTTTCAGTGCATCATGCATAAGTCTGCTAAATGTTCTATGTAAATCCAAACCTGATTTATTGTCTCAAAAGTACCTTAGAGAATACCAGCAGAATAAAAGTGCTCCCTTTAATGTGCTTTCCTATCTGTAGAGCTCCAATTTAGTGTAAATTCGTTAATCTTTGAAACAGTAAACAATATTGCATGCAGTGTGTAGCTTTAATTTAAGCAGATTGCTTACTTATGTGCTTGTTCTCAGGTGTGCTGTGAAAATGAAGTTTTGTTTCCTTCCTGGATCATATCAAGAGTTGAAAATACAGTGTGTATGTGTGTTGCTAGATTCTCCACCACTGTGATTCAGGGCAGCTTTGGAGCCATGACAGTACTGCTGATTTATACCAGCTAGTGTTCAGATTTTGATGCTATTGGTGATGGAAAACTATTAAAAACCCATTTTCAGGCTGTAGCTTTCTCCCTGTAAGTCCATATACTAGGGGCATGAGGGAGGGGGTGATACGCAGGTAAGGGAGGTCTTGCTGGCATATGCTGGGGGTGTTGCTTGCTGCATTCTTCTCAATAAATTATTTTATTTTTCTCAGCTGGTGGCAGCAGCTTCAAGATGCTTTAA
Organism: Apaloderma vittatum; assembly: GCF_000703405.1. Classification (NCBI taxonomy): domain Eukaryota; kingdom Metazoa; phylum Chordata; class Aves; order Trogoniformes; family Trogonidae; genus Apaloderma; species Apaloderma vittatum. Next base: position 9,972 of record NW_009692726.1, read on the forward strand.
GTGTTTTTGCTCTCAAATGAGATTTACTGAGTGTATATGAGGCTGGAGTCTGTGAGCATTTGGCAGCTGCTGAACTGTTGCTCTCTGCAGGAACCAACAAAGAGCAAAGCATGATCATAACATTTGAGGTGCGACTTTCTCTTCTGTCTTACGATGCCAAAAAAAAGAGAAGTTTGCTGTTTGCTAGTGAAGATCGTGCAATTTCCCAGTGCTTAGCCAAATACTTCTAGGGCCACTGGATGAAGGTATAATTTTTTTTCCTATGTGTCGTCTCTTTTAAGCCTCATAAAGGATTTTGGAGTGAGTCTATTGTATAACCTGTTAATATAGAGGGGTTTCTTGTGCTGGCACTAGCTAAAGCCTGTCTCTTCTTACCTTCCTGCTTGTCTGATGTGTAAACGAGTGCTAGGCCTGGAACTTCCCAAAGACCTGGGAGCCCTGGAAGAAACTTCTCAAGGCAGGGAAAAAAACAACCAAACAAAAAATCTCCTCCTAAAACCCAACAAAAAAATACACAAACACACCACAAGCACCATCATAATTTCTTTTTCGTTGAGAAAGACGATATACTTAATAAATCTGGGGACCAGTGACAATTCATGATTATGATTGCAAAGTCTCTTTTTTGGAAAAAAAGATTTAATGTCTTTAAAATGTTTTTATGCACCTAACATAAAGTTATAAAGGTCCTTTTTTATTTTTTTTCCTTTCATCATAGTCACTTATAGACATTTTCCTTTTTATACTTCATAATGTAAAACTTGATGCAGCTGCATTGCTTAACCTTAGCAAAAGATAAACCAGGGAAGATTTGTATAACTCCGATTACTTATCTTTTGGCTGCTTTCTCACAATGCCCAGTGGGCTTGGTTGGAATCCATCATTTACAGTAATTTTATATAAAGCATAAACCTCAGAAATTTCACTAGGGGAGGAAGTGTCTCAAGTCAGGTATTCTGTGCTGTTTACAACTGAGTTTTTGAGAAATAATGTTTGCAAGACTATTTAATGAAGGTGGCTAGGTTTGTTTAAATTCATACGTATATATGAAAAAATCCAGATGATGTGCTTTATCTTGTTAGATTATTCTATGTGATTTCAGTCTTTGCAGTAAGAAGTGAAACATTAATTATTGAAGGATAGACTTTCCTGCAAATTAGTTTTCTTTAAAATTTAGGCCAGTTGTGGCCTTATACAGACGTCCTAGTGACACCATCTTCAGAACTTACAAAGCTGTTATGAGTAGACACAGGTAATTAGAAAGAGAAAATTCAATATGCTTGCTGCAGTATTCCAGCTAATGAAGTCAGCTGTATCTGAGGCAGACCTTTGCTGTCGAATCCCATGTAGCCTGAATTCTACATAGGCATCCAGAGGTTCCAGCTCTTTCCGTGAGCTTCAATTTAAAGAGCAAAGATTTGTCCCTATGGACTCCTCTTCACAAAAGTCTCATTCTGTGTGCTCTGTTTATAACTCAGTTTTGATGACCTACAATGAACACATAGATTCGGGTAAAGAAATGAAGGGTATAAGCTTTTGGTACTCCATATCCTAGTCTTTGAGCACATTGAAATTAAGATCTGTGATTCATGTATTTCAAATGATGAGTCTACTAAATCATTAGCACTGTGCTCAGGTACACTAACTCATCTTAACTAGAGTTATTTTGGTGCAAAACCAAGTTTAACAGATGCAGAAAAGACTGCTAATGGAAGCATTGCCCATGTAATTAGGGACTTTGAGGACTTGATCTCATGATTAAAATCAATCATGGCTTAAAAATATTGAGATCAGCATTGATAATGGAGATTAGGTTAGTCTTTAAATTCATGTTCAATGTCTGTGGTTTGAGGTAACTGAGCATCTAGTGTTAAGGTGAAATTTGAATCTGACCTTACAAAAAAAGATTAACCGCTGTTGTGCTTCTTATTTAACAGAAAAAATCTTTTTCTGTGAAGTCTAAGTCCAGAAAACAACATTAGATGTTTTTGTTTACTGGTGATATCCTGGACTGTTAAACATAACTAGCCAAACCTCCAAATGATATTTTTTTCTAATGGAGGCCTTAAAATAAGATTTTGGTGTCCATATAAAAAGGGAGTTCAAGTTATGCTGCAGACAAGATCCTTCCATGAAGGAAGGAATATGGGAAGAGTTATAGGCTGTGTTGTTCAGGGTATCTTCTAAATCTACACCCCCTGCCAGCCTCTGATTGGTCTGTTTAGAGGCAGTCAATTTAGACCCTTTCTGTCCATAAACAAAAGGTTATGGGAGCTTGATATTTCTAGTTCACTTCTATTTGGGGATATTGAGAGAGGCAAAGAGTGTCTTTCATTGGCTACAGTTTCTACTGGTTAGATCAGTTGGTTGAATATGATGCTGACAACACCAAGGTTGCGGGTTCGATCCCCGTTCGGTCCACACGTGTTGCCTGATCTAGTTGAGAGGCGTCTCTGTCCATGGCAGGAGGCTGGATTAAAATGGTCTCTAAGGTCCCTTCCAGCCTGGGCCATTCTGTGATTCTATGTTACTTCTTTATGGACTCTACTGGGAGATCTTTTCTGGATGATTTTGGCATAGCCTGCTGGAGCGTTCATGATCAGCTATATAAATTTGAAGTCAAAGCCCACATGAGGAAATGCAGTGAATTCAGGCATTTAATGAAGGGGAGCAAGATATTCTCCAGATGGGATACTCTGTCTGATTCTCACTTAGAAGAGGGATAAACTGGCCTTTAGGTTATGGTCAGCCCTTGCTGACTGCTGAAAGAAAAGAATTAAAATTAGAACACACAAATATGTTTTGTTCCCCCCTCCCCTGAGAGGAGACAGATTGTTTTTTAGTTGGTTTTATGTTTTTTGACATGTGGGAGAGAAAAAAGAAGATGCATGGACAAAACTTGCAATAAAGTTTACTCTAAAGATCTAAAATAGTCTTACATGCTGTTTATATCCTCTCTTGAGTTAGGAAATTAACGAAATATAAATATCTCTGGTGCTCCACACAGGAATACACTGAACACTTGATCCTTGGAGATCATATTATTTATTGACTATCTCTTTAGGGGTATGATGGATTTTATGTTTTCTTAACTGGGAAAAGTGTTTGAGAGAGATTTTTAGATTTAAAGAGCTTTCTAATTCTTTATCTTCTCAACATGAGAACAGAGCCAAAACTGAAACAACTCAGTGTTGTTTCTGAGTTTTGATGGGGTGCTTTGCAGTGTTAGAGTGTAATGAAGTTTGCCAGGGAAGGGCTGGTATAATCCTATCCTGTGAGAGACCTTTTACAGAACCACAGAATTGTTGAGGCTGGAAAAGACCTCTGAAATTATCAAGTCCAGCCTATGTCCCAACACCATCACATTGGCTACACTTTGCAAAAATAAATCTAGCCATGTTACAAATTTTAAATAAAAGGATACATTTGCCAGTCTCTGAATGTGGGATTAATTTTTATGCCTGTTTGATTCATGTGCAATCTAAAAAACCATGAGCTTGAAGTGTGGGAAATGTATAGGAAAATTGTCATTAGACCATAATTCACCCTGACATAAGCGATGAGGAATTCGTATGGCTAACTGAAGCCTTTGAGGGCATGGGCTATACTTATTAAATCAAGATTTTCTCTGAGCACAAGATTTCAGGAGGTTGTGCTTGCAGCACGCAACCTTTGTATTCAGGAAATCTGTGGGGAAGGAGTTGATAACATTTGGGTCTGACATGACTGGTCCATTTAGCCAGGCTCGTTCATGGCTTCTCCCTTGCGTACTCAGGTAAGCTAAATATTTTTTGCTAGTATTTGCACAGGGTTTTCTCTCATAGCTTTCCAGAATTCCCCCTAAAACCACATTTACATGTGTGCTAATATCAGAATAGAAACTTTGTCACTGCTGCTGTCTTTTCTTGGCCCTGCAGTAACAAAGGAATCTAAGCAGGGACTGTGACCTGCTGCAGCTTTGATGGACAGCAAATCATTAGATTGAACCTACCTACAAAACTAAAGAATGATCATTATTCATGTAGAGAAGCTCTGGATAAAGGAGATGTTTACAGAGATCAGAATGAGTTTGCAAAAGATCGCATGGGAGCCTTGCTTCTTTTCTGAGTGCAGAACCTTGGTTGTGCGAGAACTTACTGTGTGACTCAATTGCCTATTCAATTATCTTGGATAAATTTGTTTTAAAGTCTCATGGCCAAAATCTTTAATTGCTTTAACTAGTAGAAATAGGATCAATTAGCTGCATCTCAGATTTTGGGGTGTCAGCACTTTTGCCTTCATTTGTTAATATAGGAAGGTTGTTCTATCTATGCCACACACTTCTACAGAGCTTGCTTTCTTTTTGAAGCATTCGTGTTACTGTTGCAGTGTACAATATTTCTTGTTGCAGTGTACAATGTTTCTTATTGTTTCACATTCCAAATGATATCCTAGGAATAATGCTTTCTCAAATTTCCATCCCTAAACTGAATTTTCTCAATGTACAAAAAATTAATATTACTGCATCCAGTATGTATTGTTTTTGGAATTGACCATGATAGATAAGGAAGCAGTAGTGAAATGTAATCAAGTAAATTACTTGCAAAATATTAGACAAAGATTAGCCCATTGGAAGCTAGTAATCTGATGTAGATACATGCATAGCATTGCCTGTAGTCTTTGGACAGAAATTGGTCTACTCAAGCTGATTTGATGATTGGATGCTTTTCTCTGACAGTAAAGGATTTCCAGATATTTTGTTTAAGTAGACACCTAAATTCTAGACCATTAAAGTCAAATAAGTTTTCAGAAGTGTATTTTGTAATTAAACTTTAATAATAGAATGTTTTGGGTTAGAAGGGACCTTTTAAAGATGATCTAGTCCAACCGCTGTGGTCAATGGCTTTTTATAGTCTGTGCTCAATCAACTTTTTTCATATCCTGTTACATCTGATTCTGTTTCTTTCCCCTTTGGGATGAGAACTTGGTGACCAGCCGGAGTGTTAATAGAGACTTTACTGATCTAAGTTCACTGTGACTGCAAATAGTCTTCTGATATAGTTTGGAGCCCCAGTAGCTATGTTGATTTATATCAGCTGCAAATCTGGCCCGGCGGCTGTGACCCAACTATCGATAAAATCTAGAAGCTCAACTAACGCAAAGAAATGGATTTTTTAATATACATTTCTATTTGAAGGGTGGTCCATAGAGTCATTCTTTGACTCTGAGCTGTAATCATATTCGTGTTTTTCAGATGATATACTACACCTGCGGTTGCAATGCATCATGAAAACAGCATTGTGTTGGATACAAATACAATCTGCAGTTGAATAGGACTCTTTTTCACTGTTGTCTATCAAAATTTCTATTACTGGCTCAGTCATTCATTAGTAAAAATACAAAGCGCACATTCCGAGTTTTGCACAGAGCCATCTAATATACCAGTCTTGTAAAGAAGCATTGGCCTGGATTTTTAACTGGACAGTAGATTTTTTATTATTATTATTCTTATTTTCCAAAGGCTATTTTTTTTCTTCTTAAAGTGGAAGCAGGCATCTTGGCTCATCTTCCAGTGATATGCTTATGACACAGAACATTAAGTGACTCATTTATGAGAGAGCAAAGCTGTACTCTAATTCAGCATTTGCAAATTTTCCTGAAGTAACACCTCTTGACAGAAATGGTAAGACTTTTTTACTCTCTCCAAATAGCAAAGAAATCGCATAGAGTGCCTCAGAGAACTGCAAATCCAATTTTTTGGGGGTAAAATATCCCTTTTTCCGTGGCTGATTTTGGCAGACAGGAGTGCTTTGGGAGATTCTAGAAAAAAGGGGGGGTTTATGTAGTCGGAACCTATTTCTAGAGCTATATATTGCTATTATATATTATTTAGTTTATAAATTTTGCAGTAGATTGTCTGAATCATCATGATTTGGGAGAAATTTAACCAACTTTTATGAGCAAAGACTTGTTGGCACCTAAGTTCCTAAATATGTGGAAGCATTATTCCTTAAAAGCGTGAAGAGTGAATGAAACATGTAGCCGTAGCGAAGACAAATGGAAAAGAAAACATGTTATGTTGCTTAATTTTCTGCTTTCTTCTGTATTTACTAAGCTTTTGACAGGTGTGTGTTTGTACCAGGTTTCTGCAGAAGTATTATGGTTAGAGATTCAGCATGACCATGCTGATACTCAAAGCATTAAACAGCCTCTTCACTTCAGTGTTAGGTGGGGGGCTGACTGGGAAAACCCTCACTTTATTGAAGGTAAAAAAATCCTCAAAACTATAGAAACATGTTTACATGACAGAGTGAAAATTAGATTTATCTGATGTTTTTGTTCATCAAAGCCTTAGAGAGGATTCTTTATTCACTTTGCAAAAGGCTGATTTTTTGGAAAACGAGACTCCTCAGAGGGTTTGTAGGATATCTGGAAAACCTATTTTGGTTTGGATCTGGAGCTTGGAATTGGGTGTCCTCTGTGAGTAACATTCATGGCAGAGGGGTCCCTGTCTTGGAAACAAAAATTTAAAGTTGGGAAATCTGATGGGGAAGGAGTTTTTGTGTATTTAAGCATTACGAACCTGAATTAGTATTGTAAGAGCTCTACCACAAGTCTCTTCTTTTTGTTCAAGAAATATTTCTTAAAGTAAATTAGAGCTTTAATAAGGTGGACTGAGGGGCAGGAGAGGAGGTGGATTTCTTGTTTTTGTTAAAATTTAGAAGTTTTAAGTTTAAAATCATAGTCCTAATGGAGTAATATATTTTGATGGATTAAGTTTGATTTTTTTTTTTTACCCTTTTTAAAAAAACCCCACAACATTCTGACTGGGAATTTGAAAAATGAGGGAGAATGGAATAAGAATAGTCCAGACACAGAAAAACAATCCATAGGCAGGTAGATTGAGGGGGGGGGAAGAAAAAAGTTAATATGAAAAGTTTCCTAGGGTTTATTAGTGTCCGTATTAAAAATGACAATGCACTAGTGTGAATAGAATGGTTTACTACATTAATATTGTATTCCAGGCTCTGCTAGAAGCCTTTTAAAGCTGCATGAAAAGGAATGTATGGGGATTCTAAATGAGCTATACAATTCTCTATTTCACATGCTTGACCCTAACGTCACACAACATTATAGGAGCACCAAATTCGTATGCTTGCTAGCTGTTAGGAAGACTATCACTTGTATTTGTGTCTGTATATAGCTTGGTGAGTCTTGCTATTTGTTTATGATCCCCACTCTGTGTTGCTATCATATAATTCTTCCCATCAATAATAATCACAAACGTGTTTGCTTAGAAGTATGCAGAATGAATATGCTTTACTCTAGCTTAAGGGAACCCTCATAAATAAGCATCTGTGAAGGAAATAATGAACCTGCTGATAACAATATATTTTTTTTGCTAACCACTACTAAGCGTTTAGCAGTATGTCTTTTGAAATGGAGTGAAGAAACCCAGGTTCATGGCAATTATGTGATAGTGGCTAGGATAATACATCCCCTGCACTCTTTTTTTCTTTTTTCATTGTTTTTTTTTTCTCCTTAATACCTTCCTATAAATAATAAGCCAAAACCAAATTTAGTGCAGTAAGTGTAGATTATTTTCTTTATTTTGTAGCATAATTTAGACAGGATTTGCAGTCAGCCAAGCACCTTGCTCTCCCATTTCTTGCTCTTACAGCACAGCTGGGGAGAAACAATCTATTACACTTCATTAATCCTTTTAATAACTGTTGTCTGCATTGTTTGCTCTTTACTTTGTGGTTACAATTAATATTTAACTTCCATTATGCAGAGTCCGCTTATCTGCATTAAATTCTATTTGCTAGGCTTCAGTGTCACAGGGCTGCTGGGACAGCATTTGGAACCCAATATCTCTTCTTATGCTCATGTTTAGGCAAACTTGTGAATTGCAGTTTCTTGTTCCTCTATGTAATTGATAGAGATGGAGAACAAGAAACATCATTTCTACCCTGTTTGACTTCTTCATAAACCATTACCCGTTACAACTTGATTTCCAATTTCTATCCAATTTTCTACCCAGTTTGCTGTTTTTCTTTGCTGCTTAATTCTGTTGATACAATTGACTACAGGCAGTTTTGAGGGTTTTTTTTCTTCTCATACATGCTTGGTTGTAACTGTCTAAAGTATAGTAGTTCTAAACCTTAATGCACTTTTGAAAATATGTATTGGCAAACTATTTGGGTTCTGCCTTCATGTTAAGTACTGCCTTTAATGTATATTGAGTTCTCAATTTTGACACTAAGCACAGCCAGGAGGTATCTTGCCATGATGTGAACTTTCCAGTTGCGTGTTGAGTACCAGGCTCAGTTAAGGGCAGTACTGCTTCATCAGGGACCTCATCCTGGGTACCAGAAACTCAACCTGGTGCTAATATTCAAACACCTCTGTTTCCTGTGTTGAATGTGCAGCACTGAAACATCCCCAAAATCATTAAGACTCTTCCTGTTCCCTTTGGAGATAATACTAAATCAACGGTAGTTTCAGCTCTGTAAGAATTTATATTCAGTTCTCTTAATCACTCATGGACTAGGTGTCTACAGTGTTTATGGATGGGACTAATATAGCTGAGCAAAGACTTTTAAAATTTACTTTCACTCTTTTCCCTGGAAATAAACTACCCAAATTTTGCCAAAGTGCCAATCTTCAATGTTTTTCAAATAAGTTACTTGACCTTCTCATAAGTGTATTGTAGTACAGGTCTAGTCCTGTTCTAGTTTTGAAACCAAACGATAAGACTGCTGAGATATCTGAACAGAGCATACTTATGTTGGTTTGCATGAAACACCACCGTAGGGTTGAAATGATGCATTTGACTTTTCAAAAATGCTGGGCAAGTAAGAAAGGGGAAAAAAAATGTATCTGTATTCCCTTCACTATTTGCTACTTCTCTCCTAGAAGGGTATGATTTTTAAGACCAGAGTTTTTTTCTATGCCAGGAAAAATGGGGATCTGAACAGATCTGGAAATCATTAGATAGGATGGTAAAAATAATTCTGTCTTGGCATGGAAAAATATAGGACAGAAGTAAAAACTATGGAAATGTATTTGTAAACAAATGTCTCTGTGAGAAATTAGGATGCTTTGGAGAAGAAGTCATGGAGCCTGATTCAGTAGCAGCTTCAATGATGCAGTGTGAAATTTTAAAAAGGAGCAACAAATTTAAAAGTAGCCTTTAAATTTTGGGAAGCTGTCTGGAGCAGAAAAGAAAAGTGATTTTATTGCACAGGATAAGGAATAAAATTCTGTTTAGGTGTCTATAATGCTGTTGTCCAAAAGATAATGTTCAATGAATGTTGGGGCATAGCACAGCAGTGAGCAAAACACAGTCACTCTTTGCTGGCAGAAGCCTAGTGGTGAGCCTGCCCAGAGTTCTGAAAGTGGCCCAAAATATTTGCTCCCCAGAGGAAGCTCAAGTCCATCTTTCATATTTAAAAAAAAAAAAAAAGGGGAAATGGTCAAAAAAAAAATTAGAAAAAATGCTAAGCTCTGCAAAGTCAGCTCCAGCCTGCTGTCTTCGATTTCTCTTTTGTCAGCAGAAGCTGTTGAGAGGCAGCTTGGCAGCCCACCTGTGTTTATGCTTCACGCTATTAAATATCAATCCTGAGCCAAACTGAGTAGAAGTTGGAAAATATGTTAGAAATAATGAAAGAAATCTTAAAGGATTGATTCCCACAAGGGTCACAAGATGCATTAGGAACTAGATCAGTTAAGCAATGCTGTGGGATATTGGCATCTCTCCTGTGGCTGGTCAGAGTATGGTTATCTTTCAGGTTTTAAAGTAATATCGTCTAGGCAGTGCTTTAGTTAAGTGCTTACAGGCAGAAAGGGTCTTATGCTAGTAGCAAGCCACTTTTACAAGAACCTTGTTCTTCTTTAAATACAAGAGAATAAGCTAATAATTGTCTTCTTCTAGAACTATGTGGACATATCTTTTTTTTTAACGTTTCTTACACATGTTGTCAGTCTGTCATTCATGTGAATAGATGGTACAAATTAGGGAACTATACTATTCTTCTCACCAACCAGTTGTTTCTGAACAATGTGTTTCTATACTGAATTCAGTCTACACTGGGTGTCTCCTGACTTGAGAGCACTAAGTTTGAGAAAGCACCAGCTCCTCAGCAGGTTCTCCAATGTGAAGTTTTGAGCTTTATTTCCACCTATCAGAATTTGCTGCTCAAGTTGTACTCATATTGATACCATATGGTATGCAAACACTTAAAAATCAGGGCATATAATTAAAAGGATGATACATTGTTCTGCATTTAATACAATTCATGGAAGCTGTGGAAAAGAGCCTTCATCAGCAGTGAAGAACCAAATTTGATATACAAACCTTGTGGTTTGACTCAATGGATCTTTTTTAACACGGACTGGTTCTCACCTTTCTTTTAGTGTCTGACAGACCACTGTTGAGGGCAGGAGATGAATACCTGTAGAAGCACTGTGTGTGAGCATAATAAAACCCCAATATGTAAACCTGAACCTGTCTGCTTTCCCGTTTTGCCAGCTGCAGTCTTGTGAAGTGAATTCTTTGGGTCAGGGTGTCTACAAATCATGCAACTTGCTTTCCTCTTTGAGCTTTTCACGCTGAAGTTTGAGGTTCATGCCACAAACCTGAGATTTTAAACTGTTTAAGCAGTTTGTTTCATCAGTCGACACACACAGTATGAGTCAGAAAATATCCAAGTTCTGAGTTTACCTAAGGAAGTTAATGTCTGTCTTTCTTGAGTCTACAGCAGTAGGGCAATTGGATTTGGTTTCTCTTTGGCTTTTTGGGGGGTATTTTGTTGGTGGTGGATTTGGGTGGGATTTTTCAGTGTAGGATCTCTAAATGTCTTTAGTTAGTGGCACAGACCATGTATTGTGAGTGTCATGTCAATGAGTAATAGCTTTGGTTTTCTTCTTAAATTGTTTCAAATATATATTAAGCAAGTTTCTTACCTTGTAAAAGCACTGGCTAAAATCCACCACTGCAAAAGAAATGAAGGGCTATGTTTTTTCCTGTGGCGCACACAGCTAGGTGAATTCAGACTGGACTTTAGCTGTTTGTTTTTCAGCAGCAAAAGCTGCTTTTGTCAGTAAAATATCAGATAATATAGATTTCACAGTATGCTTTTCTATGTTTTGGAAACTAATATTTTAATCAGAGCTGCAGAATTGCTTGGGAATGATTTGCTTTGCCTGGGATTAAAAAAGATGACCACTTCCAGCACTGTCAGCATCTCCACCTCCTTTGTGTAATGTATCATTAGGGTAAATTGTTACCTTGCAACAAGGGGATAGTTTGAGTTGTACAGCTTGGTGAATTTGTCCAGATCTATGTTCAAGCTAACAAACAAACAGGACGAGCAAGCTGAGTAGGGTTTCCCTGATGATTTGCTAGATGTATTTTTGAGCTTTGGTGTATTGGCTTACAAACCGAGTGCTTCTCCTTTGCTTCTCTGACATGGAAATGTAACCTGAACTCTCGTCTCCATGCATGTGGGACGTGGACTTATACTTGTGATTCAAACTAATGAGGATGCAAATTGGGTCCATGGCCCAGTAATACCTCAGCTCACCTCTACATGAACAATGATTCTGTCAGAAATAATGATCTTAAGCCAAAGTCCTGCTCTCCTGTGTGCATGTGAAAATCCAGGAGGCAATGGATTTATTCCAGTTCTCTGAGAGTAGATTTGGTCTTGGTTTCATTACTGTATTTCTCTTTTTAATTAGTGTTTTAGGCATGTTCTAGAAATGTGCTCTTGCACTCAAAATAAAAACTAATTTAGTGTTTGTCATGTTTTCTGATGTGTTAGCATTTCTAGTGGGTATCTTTAATAGGAAGCTGTAAGAAATCCCAGGATATGAGGATTCCTTTTACATAGGTAGTCAGCAGACTCAGAAGAATAAAGCATACTGGGAGAAAGCTAGGCTACCTTCTAGTTTTTTACTGCCCCAATGCTGAAAACCTCTCACCAAGCCAGGTGATCAAGGATATTTCAGCTGTTAGCCTTATCCTACCAGTCATGTTTCTGCTCCTCTTGCCTCCAATGGGCTTGTTCTTGCCAGTGCCTCAGCATCGTGCCAGCACTATGAGGGAAGGTGTTGCATGCAGTGGCCAACTCTTGAAGCACGTTGCTGCATGCCCTCGGCTATTCATAGCTTAGAGACTGCAAACAGAAGAGATGTGTCTGGCACCTTAGTCATGATTGGACACCTTTGTCCAAAGAGTGCTCTGTTTATACTTAATCTGCCCCTACTTGCCACTTCCTAGGGGAGCATCAGTGATGGATAGAAAGCACAGCTGTGTACATGTATTCTTCTGATGCCTTTAATCACTGAAAAATTGGAGAGGCAACTTTTGCAGAAAACATTCAAAAGTCATGCTGAGAATCTCCTTGACAACATACCTTAATTGCCTCCTTCAGCTCATAGTGTCTTTCCTTCTTTTACCTTTCTGTCCAGGAGAATTTCCTCTTATGCTGCATTATTTAGTATCTCAGTAGTGGGCACTGTGACTTCAAGTCCTCTGAAATGTCCAAGCCAACTTTTGGATTATTTAAAGAAAAAGGAGATTTCTCTGTTGTTCTGAGCAACCAGACTGTAGGGAAGATTTTTTTTTGTGTGTGCACTTATTTAGGGCTTTATTGTGTTTTTTTGCTTTTGTTTTGTTATTGTTTTGAAAAAAAAAATTTAAAAAGCCCAAAACCAGCAACGTACTGGAATCATAGGTACCAAATTCTCTGCATGGATTAAAATGAGGATGTTCACCTTAACAACAAAAGAAAATCCTCTTCCTCCCACCTTAACTATAGTTCACTCCTCCACCCCATCCTGTGTAGTTCCTGTAGGTCAGTGTAAGCAGCTCCTCTTTGGCCATTCAGTCCTTGGCTTAATCTATGGGAATTTCGTTTAACAATTAGTGCAAGTGTTTTGTTACACTAAAGTATGAAACCATGCAAGTCATTTGTGCATATGCTAACTGTGTTAGAGTAGGGTTTTAGGACTATTCTCCGATAGAAATTTTGGCTTGTATGGCAGGGCTTACAAGTTCCTCCTCCTTAATGGAGGATGTGCATATCTATGCAGGATCAGAATCTTTTCTAAGTAGATTTCAGTTCGGATGTCAAGACATTTGTCCAGACTCTTTCCTAGAAAGACTTTGTTGGAAACATAATTTTCTTGTTGGTTTTTATTGGCTTCCAACTTCCAGATGAGCTAGCAACCCAGGAGGAGAAGTTTTGATGTATGATATTTGTGTATGTCGTCAAATAAAGAGATGGGAATAGTGCTGAGAAGAAACTTTAAGTCAAATTCAACTTAACATCTCTTCTGTTTTGTTCTTGAAGTGCTGACACTGCTGATGGTCTTTTTTTGACAACAAATCAGAAAATGCTCATTCCTATTATTCATCCCTTAACATAATTAGATGAGAAAGTGTTCAATAATGGCTGTGAATGTTTTTCTTGGGATACAAGTAACTTCCTGATACATGTAACTCCTGACTTTTGATATGAAGAGATGCTAATCTACACTGGGAGCTCTCCGAAACTTCAAAGTGCACAAATTTGGTGGGATATAAATACTGGTAGTCTCCACATTATCCAAGATTTTCAACAGAAGAAAAAAAAGAAATTTAACTAGGTAAGAGAATCTTTTCTGGCACTTGATGTGAACGTTCTGTGCATGCCTCTGCAAAAAACACAAGTAATGTTGTTTATTGATTAAACGTGTAAATGTTTTTACTGTACTTTGAGGATTTTTTTTTTGTTTATGTGTGTGGGATGTACCTCCCAATGAACTACTAATTCAAAGAATATGAAATAGAAAGCTTGAGATTCTGGATTATATGGCTAGTAAAGAACCTTTATACACAGTGGGTCCTACATAATGTGTTTATCTCTAGAATCTGAAATAGTTTGCAAAACTAGTAACTTATCACTGGCCAGAAATGCCTCAGACTTCTCAGTTTACTACTGCTTCTTTTTTTTTTTTTTGGTAAGAAAATTGAGGGTTAGACCTTTTGTAGTAAACAGAACCAATTTCCATGAAGGAAACAAGATTCTTACTGACTATCACATAAAAGATCATTTTTTTTGCCAGGCTAAGATTTTCTATGTCATCGTATGTCACATGTCTAAGGCAGCTCTAATAATCACACCAAAAGGAAGGATGGTTTGTCCAGGATAACCATGCAGACAATCCTTTTATACTTGATACATTCACATGTTTTTACATAGACAAAGGAGATAACAGTGTCGTTTGTGACCTGGCATCAAGGTGTCTTGCTTGGGTACTGCAGTAGGCTTTGCTGTTGGGAATTTTATTTAAGATGTCACAATACCTTGCGGCCTCAGATGGTGAAGATTTGAGTGGTGCTGCTTTGGGTAACACAGAGCTGTCAGAGTGCTAGAGATGGAGCAAGCTTATGGTCTTCCAAAGGCTGAAGTTTAGGTGTGCTCTGGCATTGTTGTGTCAGTGAGGATTTTTATTCCAGAAGGAACACTTCAGGTGGGGTATCCTATTTCAATATTGGTCGAGGTTTGTTGTTTGTTTGATCTGGGTGTTTTTTGGTTGTGTTTTTTGGTTGGTTGTTTTTTTTTCTTCTTGTTGTTTTCTTGTTGTTGTTTTAAAAGGGGAATTATGTACCACAAAGCCAGAATTCTAAGTTTACCAGTTGTAGCCTACAGCTTTAGGCTGTCTGCAGAAAAGTCTGCTCCCATCACCTCCATCACACAGGCAGACAACCTCTCTGATCTCTAATGAGGGCAGAGCCAAGGAATGCTTGAAGAACGGTTGACAAATATTCTTGCCCTTGCACTGTGAACTGATCAAGCTCAAGCTGCTTCTCTTGGATTTTTCGTCCTCTATTAAAAACATGGTGATATTGTGAGAGGACTTCACTGTGGTCTTGTTTAGAGTGGAGGTCTAGGTGTACGTACATGGGTCCTGTAGATCCACAGGATGCTTACTAATTTAGGAAAGGATTAGAAGTGCATTGTGTTTTTAAGGCATAAAAATCAAACTATTTGAAACACTGATTAAAAGAAACAAAGCAACAAAAAGCCTGAAACATTTTCATCAAGTTTCACTTTTGCCTGCCTGTTCATTGGCATAGAAACTTGTCAAAGTCATAATTCTGGGGTTATTTCTGGGGTATCTTGCCAACACGTCTACAGCTCTTGATGAAAAAGCCTTACAATTTCTTTTTGCTTGATAGGTTTCAAAGAATTGCTGCTTTGAAGTTAGTGGCATTGCACTTTTTTTTCCCCCTCTACCAGTTTTCAAGCTCAAAAGTGTTTTCACAGTGCATATAGATGAAGGTTTCAGGCAGTTGGACTTCTGCAATAGTGAAAAAGACACAAGGGAAATTTAAGAACTGACTAGGTTTTATGTGCATCAATCGGTAGTCTTTGAAATATTTGGAATGTTGGTAAATTGCTACATTTTATATATTAACAAAAAAGAAGGAAAAACCCTACAATTTTTAACTGTGCACATTGTCTTGGGAAAGACCTGTGTTGCAAGGTACTTATGGCAAACAGCTGAAAAAAATGCTCTTAAATGGAAATGCAGGTTTCAGTGTTACTTTGTTTGCAGGCTGCAAAGTATTAAAACCATGAAGAAGTCCCTCTTTCGAGATTCATGTTAAGACACAATGTATTTGAAAAAGTTTACAGTTATATTAAATGAAACAGAATTTAATTCTTGTAGTATGTGAGCGATTATGTGAATGTTCCTGAAGCTTATTGGAGTATACAGTGTAGTTGCTATATCGCTAGAAGGCTGTCATAATTAAAGATGTGTTACTCCATTTAAATATGAAAATCAACAACCATAATCAACAGAACCATTATTGTGCTGGAAAAATTGTTGGCCTGCTATCAGAGGCCATTATCCAAACTTTTCTATGAGCTTCATATTATCCTTCAGCATGTGTTGAGTATGGCTTTTTCATAGCTAAGAAGCTATAAAAAGCAATATTGTCTCAAGAGACACTCCTGAAACCTCCTGAAAGAGGATCTTACACCTGCTAGGATAGGATGTTTCAGCAATCTAAAAATGTATCATTCACATCAGTCTGATCAAATTAAATCTGTACATTGGTTGCTGTATATAAATTATCTGGGAGCTTAAGGATTAAAAAAAAGTTCCCGAATGACTGGAATGAGGGGGGGGGGAAAAAACTGAGCCAGGTTACCCTGGCTCAATAGATTTTTATGAGTAAACCTATTTCTAGGCAATTAATTTCACATTATTTGTTATTTGTTTGAGATTTGACTGGCAGCTGGAGTATTATAAAAAGTAACAAAACTCTCCAAAGTTAATGGAAGTACAAATTCAAGTACAGTTACAAGTATACAGCTCAAAGAATGCTCTTATCCTTGAAAATAAACTTCATTCATTTTCTATACAGTGAGGAAAACTGACTGCATTTGAAAACTCAATGTTTTTTTTATTAACACTTTATCTTACTTGCCTTGTTTTAAGGAAGGCAGAGCTCCCAAATTCTCCCAGTGTTTTGATTATTTCCCTGATACGGTGTGATTTCCACTGAGATTTAGGAGTTCAGGAATCAGCAGCCTGATAATTTGTTCTTGAAGAGCACAGGTCTCCCCATTTTGCATGCAGCTCTGATTTACATCCTCCTACTTGCTCATCACTCATAAACCTTCATGTTGAGAAGGAATGTTTCTTTCTATTGCAAAATAAAGATTCCTGGGTATGAATAAACCATATGAAGCTTTCTGTAGATGATGAAGGAAAGGGATCCTATGCCTGTTTTTACCTATTTTCTTTGAACCCCTTACTGCTGTGCTGTTTTGGCCATGCACCACTCTCTTCCATGAGAGAAGACACAGACTTTGTTCCCAGACGTAAGTGGCAGGGCACAGAAATACCAGCCCAGGATTTTCTTGGGAACAAACTTGTAATTTATGTTTAGGCTCTGCCCTGGCTGCTCTACACTTCGGGGTAAAAAATGACCTAGGCTTTTTCTGGTGCTTGTTTCTTTCTTCCTCAGTTTAACTGTTATGGCTGATGTCTTCATAAAAGGGGATTCTGCATTAAAGCCCATGCTTTCACCTCATTTGTTGTTTACAGTGGCTTTACAGTACTGTTGGTCATTGTACTGTAACCAAATAATAGCTGCACGTGGCTGTTAATGGTTAAAATCCAAATAAGCCCATATATACATCAGGAAGATCCTAAGTGCTAAAAATTTAAGAAAAACAATGCTATGGAGGTCATGAGCAGGGTAACAGAATCTCATCCTAGAAACAATTTTCTTCTTTTGTTTTCTCAGTATTGAGGTAGTTTTGATTGAAAAACATTGCTGCAGAAACAATTTAAAAGTAACAGCTAAAGTTATGGAGAAGTAAAGGAACAAGGCCATTCAATACACAAGAAGTTGAGATTAGACTATTTGGCTAGAAAATTCACTATAGGGTTCAAAATTTGCTAGACATCACTCAAAGTCATAGCAGATTCTAGCTGCTCAGTCACAACCTGTTTTAGAGATATCCCACTTGTTTAGCTGGGTCAAAGAAGGGAAAATAAAGGACAGAGTGGTTGGGAGAAAGGGGAGAGGTAATTTGCAGAGTTAGGCTTTTGTCAGTCAGGTTGATTTTATAAGCAATATAAATGGGAATGCAATAGTGCTTCCATAGATTCTCTTGCAGGCTTGATTTTAGTTATATTGGACTTCTTATTTGCGTGACTGAGGGAGAGAGAAGGGAGGAAAGGAAGCACACTAAATGGTAGCCAGAAATTACACCCCTGATTTTTCTCTTCTATGAAGTGGAGCAGAGGAAAGGAAATCTGTTAAATCATATCCAAGCAGAGAGACTTCCCAAGCTGGGGTAAGGGTGGTTTGGGCAATGCTGAAGATACCTGTTTTGCCTTACTGTACATTTCTTCTTGGACTTCTGATACTCAGCCCAGGCTGTGGTCTGTGTGACTGGCACTCTGAAGAGCTACTGTCACACCATTTCTGCAAAAGGGACTATGATGGTTTAAGACTTTATTCCTCCCTTGCTCTTCTCCCATCAGTACATTCACATGATTCTGCTGTCAGCTACTGCCCACACAGCAAAACTGAGGAAAGAGATTATGAGAGGACTCCTTGTGCTCCTCTGTGCAAGGTCAGATAACTTGTCTGAGACTGCTGCAACAACCTATGCTAAATGATGCCTTCTAGTACCTAAGGATTGTTTTTTATCCTGAAGCAATGGCTTTGTTTTCCATTAGATCTGTGCAGGTGGGGAAATGTCATGTAAAAGGGTGACTGCCTGCAACCTAGAAGCTGTGTCTGAGCAACCTCTGGGTCACTTAGCAGAGTGTTTTAACCCTGCTCTCTAAATATACACCGACCTTTGGGGAAGGTGATGAAGGAACACCCAGACATCCCGTTACAGTGAACAAATGCCTCTGGCTTGTTCCTCCTAGTACCTATGAGTTCTGCATGTACACTGTCAGCCAGGTTCACAGGCCACCAAAAAAGTATGGTTTTGTCACACAGTTTACTTGGCTTCATGAATGACTTAATCCAAAATCTGCTGAAATAAATGAATACATTTCCTTTACCTTTCTTTGAATTTGGATCACAAGCTCAGATAGGAACTGGAAATGATGATTACAGATTTCTCTTGGCTCTAGCAAAGTGGAGCTGGCTGATCCATGATGCCATTAGTGAAGGAAAACAATTACAAAAAACCCCTTCCTGTAGTAGAAACAGTGACTCTTAAAGTATTCTGAAGTTATGATATAATCCTAGTGTAAATGGCTGTGTAAAGTAAGGACTCACTATTTGTCACCTATGAGGTCATGACAACCATGAGCAGTGCACGAGAGGGTGCCTTAGCCACGGGATGCTGTTCAAGAATAAACTCGAGAAAAGAGTGACAAAGGCTGCCCCTGAAGCTGTGGCAGTTTGTCTAATCCATGGGGCCCATGGCTTCTGGATTAACAGCCCTTCTCCTCCTTCCACGCTGCATCACTGACTTCACCAGCTCTGTGGCTTCCCTGTGGAGCTAGAGATATGCCAAAATATGGCACAGAGTGTGCAAATCCTGGCACTGTGGTGGGAAATAAGAACAATACGTCTCTGCTTCACATGTGCAGCAAGTCCATGTCTGATTAGTTTGCTTATCTTCCTCACCCTGCTATTTCTGAGCTCTCTTGTGCCTGTATCAAAGCTGTGGACAGCTGAAGCAGACAAAACATTGTCAGGTATTGTTTCCTCCCTAAATCATGGAGGCACTAAAGTTTCTTGAGTGATCAATGCCAGGAAGTTTTGTAACACTTTAATAAAACCTTATCTCTTTTTATACTGTATGTTTGTTCTTGGAAATTACAGAAATGTCTTCAGTAAAGCTTTCTCAGTGTGTTTTGCCTGAGGTGGAGATAAAGGTTGGGAAATTGCAGCCCAAGAGTTTAAGTTTGGCAAAGTTAGAACCAATCAAAGTTTGCTGTGATGTATCAGACAAAGCCTGGTATTAGGCATGGTGTCACTACTGATAAGAAGCAAACTGTTAAAAAACCACAAAAATAAATCAGAAGTCAAAAAAAGAAAATGAGGTTTGCTGATGTTGACATTGAAACACAAAGCAGAAGTTTTCACGCTGCAGCTCTTTGGCTGTTGCATTCAATGCATTGAACCTTTTATGATCACTTAGTGGAAGCTTTCAAATGATTTTAACACTAACATATAGTGACTTGTAAAGGTTTTGCTGGAGTTGAGCATGGAGACATCTCTTACAACGTGTTCCTCAATATGCTGTTCCTCAAACGTATGAGGCTGGCACTCCGGAAACTTTAGTCAAACCTGTTCTGAGGAATTTTGACTATATTGAAATAAGGCATTTTAAAAACTAATTCATTCTTAAGTCTGTTGGTCACAAGTGTCTTTATGGGAGTGCTTGTTGCATATTGGTTTCCTTTCTTAGGGCAGAACTCCCTCTACAGCAGCACAGACCTTGACTGGCTGAAACTGCCAACTGCACAATGTGACTAAATGATGCCCTGGTCACTTGTTCCTCTCACACTCCCTGTGCTAAGCCTAATATGATTATCTAGTGAGCTAGATCAGGGACTGATTTAACTGAAAAACTAAAAATCAGAAAGACAAGACGTTGATTTTTTTTATAGGTAAGAAAAACTTCAGTTGAAAAAGGTATCACTGTTGTCTCCTGATCAAAAAAAAAAAGTTTAAATGGAAAAGTCTTCAGCTTTATCTGTAGTGATGGATGAGTTTTTCTTTCTGCACGTTTCTCTCTTGGTTTTTTGCCACGTTAACTTTTGCAGGCAGGAATGTCATGTTAGGACTTAAAATTGCTCAGACTGAAGGGCACTTTTTTTTTTTTTGCCCCCCCTCCCCCCTTCAAAGATATTACTTGTAGTTTTGTTCATGACAAATCCATGGAAAGTCAGTCTAGATTTGTTTGTTACCCAGAGGTATAGCTTAACCTTGCAATAAACACTGGATGATATAAATGATGTTTATATGACTCTAAATGAAGGAGGAATTGATGTCAAGTCTTCTGGACATATTTTGTCATATAATTTGAGAGAGGGAGGTAGAATAACCAATGCAATACTGCGGGGATGAGAGATGATTCTTAGGTTTGAATATTATTCATCCTCATATCTAAGGCTTATGAGATCCTTTTCGTACCGCACTGTAGATTTGCGCCTCTTGGGATTAATTAACCCTGATTTAATTCTGACAGCTTCATTAAAGGTGGATGAGGGTGGTGTCTGAAAAAGTCTTTAAAAAACAAAATCTGTGACAAGCAACTTAGAGGAAATAAACTTTGACTGCATTTCTGAAAAGTCTTGAACAATTACTGCGTTTAGACTTGTGCTAGTGATGGCTGTGGGTCAAGTTTCAACAACTTCTTATTTGTCTTGACCAAAGAAGGGGCTGTTCGAAGGGGCTATTCATTCCTGCAGTTTATTATTCAGGTCAGCTGTCAAATGTAGTTACGAAAAAAGCATTACTAGTGCACATCACATTTTCTTTTACCCCCAAAGAGAGATCTTCATTTCCAAGGGTGTTTCTCTGGAAGGGTTTCCTAACACAGTAGCACTGCTCCTGCACCTTCTTATAATCTTTAAATGGACCATTGAGAGTGACCACAGGGATCTGAAACAGGAGGTGAAAACAGAGGCAGAAGCATAACACAAGACCTAAATAACCATTTTCCAGTGTGATTCAGAGAATTCCCTACAGTCAGTTCAGTTCTCAGAGTGTAAGATTGAGTATGAGAGGAAAATACCCACTGAATAATAACCTTTAGTCAGAGAGAGTCACCCTAGGAAAATTTTAGTCAAACACTGGCTAAACTAATCTGGCTTAACACCTATAATATGTTGCGCAAATTCCTGTGACCCTCATCATTCTTATTTTGTATTAAATGTCATCTTGTTAGATGATGCATGAATGAATGGTACAATATGATAGATAGGGTGAATTATTTTACGCTAATAGATTTTGTTAAAACTCCTCTCTGGGTTGGTCCTTGAGAAATAAGCCCCAAACTGTTTCTCAGCAGATCTTAAATATCAAAGGAATGTAGGACGTTTGTTGAGAAAATTGCTTGTTTTTCGCTCAGCTTAAGATATTGCTTTTTTGCTTGCTTTTATTGCTGCATGTGTGTGGGCATGTTGAACGATGGGCACAAATACATGATCTTGTCTTGGACCTGACTCTATAGGTCATGCTCATCAGAAAACTTTGAGAAAGGAAGGCAGACTCTCTTCTGGAATGTGCAAGAAATCCTCCTAATTAAGGAAGTTGGTGTTTAAACTGAAAGGAATTGAAACCAGGCTTCTATTTACAATCCCTCAGGGTTACTACTTCCCACCCAGGGTGTTTCTATACCTCCTGCAAAACCCTGCCCCATGGACACTGCATCATGGCAATAGGAGGTTCAATAGGCTTTTTGCTTTCCCTATCAAATCAAGCAGTTCATAAGAAATCCTTAAACTTGTATTAAAACAAATGTCCTAGAATTGTGTTCACCTATGCTAGACTTGAACACTGAATGTTAAATGTATTTGCTTAATAGCTTATAATAATTAGAGTGATACCTAGGCTGACCTGATAATTATTGTCCCCAAATACCTCCTCCTTCAAGTTATCTCTTGGCATATTAGCAAATCTTAAAGTTTACTCTTCACTGGACACTTCTGATAAACTTTTTTAATATGTTTCTGGAGACTGTCAAAGTAAAAAAAAAAAAATCAATTGCCAGCAGTTTCCTTAAAAAACAAAACCAAACAAAATAACCCAAACCACCTTTTATCTTTAAGGCTTCAGGACTGTAGGAAATGAAATGTCATCCATTATCACCTCAGCTCCTTTTTCTGTCCAGTTATATAGATACAGCTAGATGATGTTTAAGATCCCTAACAAAGTTCCATAAGGCTACCAAAACTGGTGCCTTACTCAGATCTCTCCTTATCGAGATGGCTGTTTTTTTGTAATGTATTGTAAGCCTGAGGGTGCAGCTTCCGTGTGTCCTTTTCCTGCATACACACCTAGAGCCCTTCTAAATGGGTATTAGGAAATTAAGATGTCAAATTTTCTGATGCCTCTTTCTACCCCATCTGGAGTTATTATTTTGTTGTGAACCATTGTAACACAAAGGAACCTCTGGGCTGCTTAAAGAATTTGGTGATCGGACCTGATACAAGTAGTTCAGATGGAAAAAAAAAATCTACCTGATATTAAAGAAGCCTAGGTTGGAAGGCAACATCCTCAACTTCCACAACTGAGTAAAATGCCTACTAAATGTTTCTGCATATCTAGAGCCATTTTCTTCGAATGGACGAAGAAATACCTGAACGTTTTTAGTCTCAAGCAGCATGTTTTTGTTCCAACAACTATATTTCTGTAAAAATCTTTTGATGTATCGTTAAGTAGCAACCTATTTTGCACAGGGACTGATGTTCCCTCTCATCCTATTGCATTATGAAAGTGTCTTAAACTCTTTCTACTCAACTGCTCTTTAACTGAGTGTCACAGATGGTAGCTGGAAGGCTTGAGCATGCTCTATCTGAGAAACCTTTAGAAAACTTGGCTAAGTGCTGAAAACATCAAAGGGAACAAGTAGCCTCCACAGTGACTCCAGCTTGTTCAAGATAACAGTGTAAAATCTTGGTATGTATGTGTCACAACCCTGGGGAAAAAGACTGTGTAATTTGATATACTGTTTTCCCTGCCTCAATGTTGTTCTTTTTATTAGTTTTTTTTTCCCCAACTCCTCCTATCATTCTATTTTAAAATACTAAAAATGATTATATAAGGCACTTAAAGAAGCTATCAAAAAGATGTTATTTCTGAAGTGTATTTCTTCAGTCATAGACCCCTTGCCCGATCTGTGATCTGCTCTAGGTGATCCTGCTCTGGCAGGAGGGTTGGACTAGATGATCTTTAGAGGTCCCTTCCGACCCCGAACATTCTGTGATTCTGTGATCTGAAACTACAGTGCTGCAACCTTTAATACAATCATACGGACAGTTAGTTAGAACAGGTGATTATAATATGATAATTGGAGAGGACGGAGTGCTGTGCTGGTACAACTGGCATTAAATTTTACTTACCAGACTCTACACTGAGTACCTTTTCTGTTTGTTTTTGCTGGCGTAAAACAGTAGAGCTGTTAATTATTGTTGGAGGGAGTGTGTGTTGGCATGATTTTGCTTCAGAAACCTTTTTTGAGTATTGACTTTGATATACTGCCAGTTTGATTTATGTGCATCTTATGCTGGAGTGAAATCTTGGCTAGTAAAAACTAGTAGCCAGATTCTTGTAGTTCATGAGACTGTGCCAAGTGTAAATAAGTTCCAAAATCTCCTTTGCCTTGAAGGTAATACCCTCTTCTTTAGATTTTTCTTATGCAGAGTATGAACCTCAGACTCAAAAAGGGGCTTTTCAATTTTGCCTGCTTTTGGCAGGACTGACATTTATCAAGACTGTAGCACATGTTTTCTAATGGCAGCATACCTGGGACTGAGTGTTGGGATGCTAGCAAGAATCTACAGTGAATTTATTTCCTGAGGAGTTCAGCAAAGCTGAGCCAGAGAGATTGATGTTCAGGGTACCGTAAAGCCCACCTTGTACAGCAGTGCTTGACTTCCATGAACACCATTCCTCTGGGACTAGAGTGCTCTCTGATGTTTCACCTTCCTATTCAGTAAGTGCTTCTCTTAAAAGATTTCTATAGATGCTTACTTTATTTTATCACATAAAGTAAGACCAGACTCTTGTTAAAATCAATGTAAGCTTAATTAAAACAATTCTTCCAAAGATGAAGACCGCTTTAAAATCAAATAAATATTCACATGATATTGAAGTCTAGAATTAACTCTTATCATGAAGTCTAGAATTAACTCTTATCTTGGAAAATATGTCAAGTTGATGTATGGCAAATAAACTGCATCCTGACATTTTGCAAAATTTAACATTTCCTAGCATTAGAAACAGTCTAGCATAGTTTTAATTGAAACATTGGAAATAAAAAGGATATATATACATACCAACAGTCTCAGGCTTTTTACACTCTCTCATAATTAAAGGATTTGAGATCACATGAAACTAATAATGGGTACATTTCAAGTAAATGAAATGAAATATTTCTTCACAAAGCACTGAGGTTGCGCTGAAGGTTAGAATCAAATATTGTAGCTGCACTTTTAAAAAGCACTGGCTAACTTTATGATCATCCATAAAATTTTTAGCTTTAGCTGCTAGATTGGGTTAGTCTATGTTCATGCCTCAGGGTATTAACTGATCATCAAGTGACCAAAAAAATTTTTCTTTTTGCTATGCAAAGCGCTGTACAATTACTCAAATGCTATTTTTTGCCCTTTGCTGTCTTCTAAATAACAGCTATAAGCAAGTGCTAGAAACAGCATATTGCTGTGATACTTAATTGGTAAAAATCTGATAAAGAACCTTTGCTATGGGTTTTTTGGTTTTTTTTTTTTGTTTATTTTACTGTGCCAGAAGTTTACTTCTATTATTAGCAATGGTGGTGGTAACAATATAGACAGAAAAAAATATGACTTCTAATAAGATAGAATGATGAATGCAACCAGATGCAATTTGAATCTATTTTACTTCAAAATATTTTCAAAGTATATTTTTTTAAGATGTCATAAAACGTAGGCAGGTATATATTTAATTTCAACAACTATGTCTACTGAAGTTATGTGGTGTTATGCATTTGACTGATGTTATATATGTCTGATGTCCTGATAAAATGGCATCAAAGTGTGTGTTGCTGTAGCTTAGCATAAAATTTTAAACTAATACTTGTGTTTCTCTTCCAGTTTTTCATCTTCATATTCTAGACTTTATTAGGGTAAACTTCCTCTGGTTTAGGGTAAACTTCCTCTTTGGTGACATCAATAAAGAATACTTAAAGACCCTTCTTATTTTAAGAAATCCTGAAACCCTTAATTCTTACAAAACTGCTGTACCTTGGAAAAAAAGCTTTAAGTCATCTTATCCCCTCACATTATATGATTGTACTATATCTATAGGGCTATAGTATATTGTTATCAAAGATACTTCTTGTCATTAGGGCAATTCCCTAACGCAGCTGAAGTCAGAAATTGTATATTAAATCTGGTTTGGAAATAGATGAAGGTGAAGGAATGGGAATTAAGCTGTTTCATCTGGAACACATCATCCTCTGATAAGTTCACAGGTTCACTAAAATTGCTGCACGGTGTACATATCTGCTAGGTTAAGGTCAAAGAAGATCCTAACAACTGAAATGCAGTGGTGAAGCTCTGGGTGTCTGCAAGGCTGTGAAACAGGAGGTAGCTGCCCAAGCTTTGTACTCACTGTGTGGTTAGTGGTGGTGAGGAAGAATTATCAGGATTAATTTTCAGAAGCATTTATAGCCATACAATAGTTTGTGAAAAAAAACCCACAAAAATCACCCAAAGCAACAAACCAAGCAAACACTCAAACAGAAACAACTCCCTGAGTCCCATAAAAAGACTGTGGAATCACTGGCACTACTGGTGACACAGTCATTACCTTGATGGAAAGGATGTAGTAATATCTGAGAAACCTTCATTGTTGTATGGCTGCAACCAAGAAAAGAGGAACTGTTTTCAGTGTTAAGACACCTGATTCAAAATTAACCAAATTTTGCTTAGTTCTGACAATGCCCTAATGTTCAACAAAGATCTGCAACAATTATAGTGGGGTTGTGGCTGTCCTGCTGTCCATCTGTGAAATTACACTATCTCCTGCCCACGATGCATTCAGCTGCCTGCTTTGAGAATGACAATCTTTCCTTTTGCAGAGATGGCTTGAGTTTGTTCCTATAGTATAAGCAATAATGAAAGCTGGATAACGGGATGGGAAGGCAGTGAGGAACGGGTAGACCTTCAGATTAAAAAAACAAACAAACAAAAAAAGCAAAAACCCCACTGGTGTATTGAGAAGGTTGGAGAGAACTGGTTTGTTTCAAGCATTAATTCTCAGTCTGGTGGAGTGCTGGATAGGTGTAAGACAGGTGGCCCCTGTGTTTTGAGACTGAGCATTAGCCTGGTTTGGAGCTGCTGTTTAAACACTTGCAGGAAAAGGTAATATTCCTCGCGTCTAATTCTGCAGTGAGGTGGGAAACCAGGAAAAGAGGATCTTAACAGCTTGAAAAGATCCTGGTCTCTTTTTCTTCTGTAGGCATATTTGTTTGATCATGCTAGAGCTTTGAGACCAGATAGCCTGCAAATTGCTTTCTCATTTCAGATGTTTCCACTGCTGAAAAACAAATAGCTTTATTTTACAGCTCTTAAATGATCCTCCCAACATTTCTCCTTCTTATCCTATTTCTCCTCCTTGCTCCAGCATTTTCACTGTTGCTGTCATTCATCTGCATTTCTTTCTTCTTTGATATTTATGAACTCAGCTTCAGCAGCAGACTTCAGAGAAAACACCCCCTCCTTCTATGTGGAAGACAAGTCACGTAAGACTGGTTTACTCAAAGGGAAGGAAGGAGATAAAAAATAAAACCTCCTTTGTAAATCAGACCTTCAGGCCAAATTCAGCTGTGATGTGGGGAGTATTACCCAGTCATCTCCCAGAAGGATTTGTCCACCTAGAATTGACCTACCTGCCTTTTGAGATGTAAAAAGATGTCTAAACTTAATTTAAACTCTTCCTAGGAGGATCAGAGTCTTGAGGGCATCTCGTGGATGATGAAGAACATGACAAATGGCAGAGTGAGGGTTTCTAATGGCTGAACGGTTTTGACACTTGAGCTGGATGTCCAGTTCTTCCCTCATTTCTTATATTCTTGTAAGCAAGTCCTTCTGTCTGTGTGCCCCCGTGTTTCTGATTCCACTCGTATTTCAATAATATCTTATGACAAAAAGCTGGAAAAAATTTGGGTATGATCGATGCTATCTTTTGTCTGCCTTGAATGCAGCCTTTAGTTCTTTTGTAATTACCAGTATTTGCCTTATCAATGTGCCTAAGAGACACCTAGTATCGATGTTTGATGTGTGTTTAGGCATTCACTTCAACTTTTTCTGCTATTCTTTCTTTTTGGCCATGGGATAATTCTCCAGTCCCTAATAAAAACAAGCAATATATATCTTGGATTTTCATGGGCAGGCATCCATGTGGGAGACAGAATTGTGAGAAGAAAAAGAAAGGAAGTGTCAGAAGTTAGAGCAGTGCAACCGTTCCTAGTTTTGTCATTGTCCAGTGTTATGTTGTTTAAATTAATGTTCAGAGCAAACAGGCAGACGTCCTTGAAGACAGGAGTGTGACAAACATATCTGTGGGTAATAAAGGTCATTTTCACTGAAATATCTGTCCCCCAGCTATGGGCTAAAGGCATCTGAGGCAGGAGGAGAAACTGGCAGCATTTTCTGGCAATTCTTCACTGACTTGTTTTTTTGGTTTTTTTTCCTTTCTGGATGGTTGAATTGTTTTAAATATTCTGGAGAACTAATTTCTGAGTTTGTGTATTTGTGTGTATGTGGGTGAATAAGAAATCTCAGAACACTAGATTTTTGTTTTTCTTCCACTGCGGGAATTACAGCATGAAATCCAGATGAGTGATTCTGTTATATGAGACATCAAAATAAATAGTGTGAACAATCTCTTGCAGCTTTAAACATCTATGAATCAAAGTCTATTTGCTCTCTTCGTTGTTATGTTCCTACATCTCGATTAATGAGATCTCTGAACAACAGCCTGGGAGTAAAAGATTTTAATATAGTAGATAAACTGTAAAAGTTGAAAGAAAACCTGAGAGGAAGAAAAAAGGGACTGTCTCCCTCTCCTAGATTGTTAATGCCTTTTCTCTCTAACTTCTTCAGATACTCTTGTTGAGATCAGGTGAGTTTCATTTTAAACCACAGATTTCCTCGTATACTTTCCTTACTGGTTAACTCTTTTCATTGTCTTGACTCATTAGCTATGTCCTGAGTGTCATCTTCTTATTAGTCATACTATTTTGAAAAGAGTGGAGGCGACTGTTTGTTCTTAAGGTATTAACTCTAGAATTTAACTCACAAATTTTTCTGAGGGTGTACTGCATGATTAAAGACATGGCAGAAGTCAGCCTGGGCTCCTTCCCCAGCTGCATAGGACTAAACTTAGAAGGAAGAACACTCCCATCAACTAGCAGGAGGCTGGAAAGGAGGATTGTAGGTTATGTTGGGAACTACAGATAAATGTGGTAATTGGTAATACATGAGAAGGACTATTCATTCCTGACTGCCTTTTGGTGGTAGATAGTTTCCATTCTTTCTGGTTTAACCTGATATTTTACTTTCACGTGCAAACATCCTGCAGAAACTCTGACTTTCTTTCTCCATCTCCATAGTGTTGAAGGACCCCAACTGCCTGAGTGCTGGCTGGATGGGGCCTTGAGCAACCTGGTCTAGTGGGAGGTGTCCCTGCCCATGACAAGGTGGTTGATCTTTAAGGTCCCTTCCAACCCAAACCATTCTTTGATTCTATGATTCCTCTGTGTAAGGGAATGTCTCTCCCTGTTCTAAAGGACCATTGTAGCTATTACTGCACTGGTTTAATGATTGAGGCTGAGAGAAAGTTGGGACTTTATTAATGTAGCATCTCCGCTTTTCTCTGTAGAAAATCCACAAGCTAAGTGTGGGAGTTTAATTGAAGTGGTTTTATGTATTTGAGTGTGATGAGAATGGGGAAGCCTGTCATTTTAGGGA
>NW_009692726.1:39192-43067 GCF_000703405.1 Apaloderma vittatum
TTTTATGACCAAACTATAGGGCTGACAGTTCCATGGCCCTTTAATAACTTTCAAATTTATTAGCCAGTCTCAATAAACTACAGCATAGGTGTAAAAGACAGTAACTTCCCATAAGTTTTGTGAAAATCAGATGGTAGGAAGACAAAGGATACCTACAGAGAGAAGGGTACTGGAAAATCAACTCTTAGTGATTTTGCCAGGTTGCTGAGTGAGAATGACCAATGCACCAGTCAAAATGGAAGATCACTAGTCAAAATGCAAGACAAGCCACAGCAAACTGGGTTTATTTCTCAGCTAAGGATGTGGGGGAGAGCTGAAGATACTGAGGGGGTGGGCTCCAGAGATGTTACAGAAATCTAGGGTGCTGCTGGGTGTTGTTTGTGGCCAATGTGATGTGCTATATTTCTAGTTTATCACTGTTTCTTGTTTATCATTTTCACTCCAAGCCATAAGGTTTAGCTCTTATGGGTCAGTCTTGAATTGCTTTTATTTCTATATGGTTTTTCAGTAAACAATTATAGGCAGTATGAGAAAATAGTAATGAAAAATAGGGAAAACTGCAGGCACAGAATATTTTGGGTGACTGGGTATATAATTCATGTAGATGTGTATTTATGAAAGTCATTCACGTTTTTAAGTGTTTTCTGATGTTTAGTGGCTTACGATTGGGCAAGATTTTAATTAAGATTTCTATCTATAATATTTCCATTGTAAACTCCCTTAGTTTGCAGCTTCTGTGCATAGTGTTATTAAATTTCAGAAACAATATTGTAAGCTGATGTGACCACCATTTCCAAGACTGAAATAATGAGAGGCTACTTATGAAATGCTGTGACATTTTCAAATCTGCTGGAGATGTGCTGAAAATGAAAACAATAGATTTCAAGTATTTCTTTTTCCTAATGCATTTTAAAAAGCTATAATTTGAGATTCTTCCATATATACAGCAACAAAGGAGAAATGTAGCTTCAGATTTCAGCACCACCCAAAACAAGGACAGGATAATTGCTATTATAGCTTAGGCAATGTTCAATCCATTCAAATAATGTCATGATGAACAACCCTCTCTGAAGCGGTCTGTGTTCTTCAGTTGCTTCGCTTAACACCCTTATTTGCTTCTCTCAGTGTTCTTTTGTTTTTTCTCTTAAGTTTTCTGAAGGATGGAACATCATAAATAAGAGTGAGTGCATATGCTGTGGGAATTTTTTGTCCACTCACCTGCTTTGAGCAGGGATGTGATTCGGTACATAGTTGCACGCAAGCATACAGCTGAGCTCTTGGTATTCGTGGAGGTTTCTTTCTGTATATTTCTGGTTTTTAAAAAATAAATAATATTTTCAGCTTCCTCAAAATCTACTGAAAATAATTGTCAAAAAATTAGAGCTTCCTCATGAGATGAGTTTCCAAGTAAACTTAACTGAACCTAGGTACTGCCTCAGCTCAGAATGAAAATCTCTTTCTGCCCGTATGCTGGTACAATGCTCTTAGCACATAATACTTGTAGCAATGAAGGTAATCACGGATTTTCACCCAAGAAATCAATGAAAAGCTTTGTAATCAGCTCTTGTGTACTAACATATAGATAGCCTCAGCATCCTGCTATCACCCGTTGGCATCTATGTTTAAGAGGGATACATGTTTTCTGAGTATTTCCCTGGGAATAGCTATGTCTAGATTCTTCCTGAAAGGCATGCAATAAATCCTTCTAATTGGCAGTCTGCAAGCATTTGATTTCTGCATACTCAGCCCAACTCTGCCCACGGAAGGTGAATGCAAAACTATGTGCTAATGAATCAAACACGCTTTCAGCTCTTGTAGAAATTTGCATAGTGGTAATGCTGGAATAAGTGATAAATTCCAAATGAAATTCAATGAGACTGAATCAGCCTTTCCGAGACTTATTTATCTAGCTTTTTCTCCTTGGAAAGTATCCTAAAGCAAACTGTTTATTTTTTTTTTCACTACATTTGTTTGGAGTTAATGCAGGAATCAGCAGGCTGGATCACACCCAAGTCCCACACTGGCCAACATCTTTTCTTCAGCATTGACCAGTGACATATACTTCAGAATAAGAGGGGAGAGGTCTGTAGGAGGAAGTCATAGGAGTCTTTCTCCCCATTTTATGATAGGGATTAGCTCAACCACAGATGTCTGAGGTTAACATTGTTACCCCGTAATTACATATTCTGAGGTGTCCTTAATGTAAAGGAGTTCTCCACAAGCATAGGGAGTTATGGAAATCCCTACATAAATGTAGAAACTCAGGTATTTTTCTTCTAAGCTTGTTGGGTAGACTCCTACTCTGGTTGATGGAGGAAGATGAGTGCTTGTAGGATGCAATTTATCTTTCTTTAAGGCAGACTTCCAAAAGATCTATCTGATGTCCAGGAGAAACAATCAGTGAATTGTATCTTGGATACTTCTTTCTACAGATTGAGAAAGGAACCTGAAAAACTAGCTCAGAAGTAGACAGCAACTACAGTTATGTGAGATACGTCTTGCTCATGTTGTCAGCTTGAAATATGTAGGTAGGAAATATCAGAGTTGGGGCATGATGTTGTTGCCTAGATTGTACCTTATCCTCTCCAGGTTTTATAAAATGCTGTTAGGTCAAGAGTTTGGGTCATTAGAATCACCATGGGAAGAACATGGGAGATCTCCAGGGTGATGGTGTGATAACAATGAGTATTGATGGCTGGAAAGAGGCCCAGTTATTGGTGAGTAACAGAAGTGCAGCTGTTCATAGAATCATAGAATGGCCTAGGCTGGAAGGGACCTTAGATATCATTTAATCCAACCTCCCTGTCACCAGGGACACCACCTGTTGACTAGATCAGGCAAAACATGGGGACCGAATGGGAATTGAACCTGCGACCTTGGCGTTTTTGGTACCACGCTCAACTGACTGAGCTAACCAGCCTCACTGACTGAGCTAACCTATTAATTGGTTCTGTATCTTCTGTGTGTGACATGGCAAACAAAGATAAAAGTGAAAAAGATAGGAGAGGCAGAACACAAAACATGGAATATCATAAAAGTGTGCTGAGGAAAATTTATACCATGTGACGTGGCAAACAAAGATAAAAGTGAAAAAGATAGAGGCAGAACACAAAACATGGAAGATCATAAAAGTGTGCTGAGGAAAATTTATACCTAGCTATCAGGGAGAAGGAGGGATATCTGAAGACAATGGAAAAAGCAACTGTGAAATAGTGCCTGGAGATGAATACCAAGGAACATAAAAAAATGCACAGGGCTATGTGGAAAAACAAGCCTGGTTACTCATGAGGAGAGAGATGTCTGACTCCTTTGTGCAATACATACATTTTAACCTTTTATCAAATCCTTTCATCCCCTTCTTCTTCGAAGATTCCTCAATGGTAAGTGACAAGACTGCAGCTGACTTTCAGGACTGGAAGAGTCACAGTTCCACTTGCTCAGAGTCAAAGAGAAGGTTATTCTTCCCTTTTCCCTTATTTCTTTAGTCTCAACGCTTGGATGTGTCTCTAAAGAAGGTATTTATGTGGTTGTTTTGGTGCTTTTCTGTCTTTATTTACAAGCTTTATTTGAAATTCAAGTTCTGGAATCTTGGAAAGATAATTTACTGTGTCCAGGGTGATACTTTAACATTTAAAATACTCTTCAGAGGCTTTTTTCCCCCCCTTTATTTTCTCTTCTTGCATTTTCAACACACAGTTACTGCAAGAGCAAAGGATACTTCAGGCTTTTTGTACAGAAAAACTTGCTGTATACTTCATGTAATGCTTCATCTCTGCCTGTATACACAGAATTCAACTAACTTTAAGCAGCAACATTTTGGTATCATTTTTTTAACAGAAGATGTCCTAATAAGAATATCATTTATATTTTCAATC
>NW_009692726.1:43091-56447 GCF_000703405.1 Apaloderma vittatum
TTCCCTCTCCCTCATGTATTTTCCATTTTGGTTTAGTTTTCCATTCATCATGTGGCTCTGATGCATATTGTATTAGGGTATTAGATCAAACTGTCAAAAAGCTGACAATTTTTTTTTTCCCCCAAGCATATGCATTTTTTGAATAGTAATTAAT
This sequence comes from Apaloderma vittatum, assembly GCF_000703405.1. Taxonomy (NCBI): domain Eukaryota; kingdom Metazoa; phylum Chordata; class Aves; order Trogoniformes; family Trogonidae; genus Apaloderma; species Apaloderma vittatum. Next base: position 43,246 of record NW_009692726.1, read on the forward strand.
TCAGCCAACTGGAAGTAAGTAATTAGTGGCTTTTTCTTGTGCTTGGTGCAGGTTTTGATATGAATTATTTTTAGAAGGTTGCAGTTTTAACATCTAAAAAGCCCTTATTTTCAGGTACCTTGGTTACATAAGAAGAATGCATGATGTTAGGAAATATATTAACACACGTGATGCTGAAGATGATTTGAGAGTGGGAAATGCCTAAGTGTCTAATGATCTTAGGGAAGAACTTTGTGGAGTACTCACGTTTGTCTGCACAGACGGTTCGAATACTCAGGACTTCATGTTTCATAATTATAGTGAACAGCTGTGACTACCTGTAGGACTAGTATGTTCCATTCCTTAAGTCTGGTGTGCTTTAAGTCATACAAATGTTACTTTAGATAAATTACATGAAAAGAGCAGCAGTTATGGTCTTACATCTATAGCAGAATCTTGCTTAATATTTTGAGCTATTCCAGCAGGATGGATGAAAATTGCAACTATCTGTGTCTTTATTTGTTCAAATAACACAAAATGATAAATGCTCTAAAAATGTGTTCCAGAGCAATACATCTTCTTCCATGGTTGATATTTTTAAGAAACTTCTACCACCTAAAGAGAAGCTCTGTTTCTAGTGCTCTAGTAAAGGTGGTGCTGCAACTGTCTTCCTGTACAGATGAGGAAGATCTTACTATGAGATGTAAACACTGAAGGGAGACTTGATTTGTCTTCCAGGTCTTTTCCACAGGTGTTCATACAAGGGTGTCTTTCTGAAACAGTTATTTGCAGGCAGTGGCTGTCAAACTGAATGCTCTCTGTTTGCAGAAGCAGAACTTCCTAAATGTCTGATTATTGTTAAACATTGCCACTTACAGCTTTGGTTGTTTGATCAAATGATTTTGAAAAGTCTTCCTAGACTTGAGTTTTTGTCTCATCAGTATTTTCAGCAGACTCTGATCATGGTTTATTAATGTATCATCTGCCTATCAAATAGGGTATTCCCCTAAACCAGATTCTTATTTTACCTGGCCAATAACAGATTATCCAGTCTGTGAGACGGAATATTAAGATAACTGTCAGTAAATGTTAAAAATGTTAATATTAAATATATTGGTTAATTTTGGATATAAAATTAATGATAGGAAAACAGAAGTGTTTTGGAAAGGAAAAAGAAGCAGTATAAATTAGGAAAAAGTATTTGTTCAGATTTAGCTGCAGTATTTGCTCCTGATAATTGTGTTGTCTTTCAACATTGAAATTCAAGATTATTTCAAGTTGAAGCATGCACCCACAAAGAAAAAGAAAAATCTTTGTTGACTTAATATTGGATCTTTTTTACTGCATAGGCAGCCTAAGCTGACCCTTAAAAAGCTGCAGAGAAACAGCAGCTCAGTGAAGCGTTCAGACTGAACATTGGTATTTTGAGCAGAAGGGCCAATATTTTGTGGTGGTGTTGCACTACTATTGTGATGAGAAAGAATGCCTTGGCTGACTCTTTCAAAGCAACAGTAATAGAGAAAAAGCAGAGAAGGTAAACTGTCTTTAGATTACAATATAAAAGAATGGTCCAGTTCTTTACTGTGAGGATGAAGTGTGGCTTTGTGGGTGAATTTTAACTGATTGGTGATGACAAAGCTGTGAAAGTTCTTACCTTCATGCCTGAAGTTTGCAAATTTGTTGTGATCTATTATAGATTCATCGGAAGAATGTGGAAAGAGATGGAACAATCTGTGCCCTACACCTACAGTGAGGACAGCCTGAGTTATGATCCCAGACCACAAGGAAATCAGGTAAGCACAGTGAAAAAGACATTGGACTCTATTCTAAGATTTTTTTTTTTCCTTTTCACACAAGCATGTAGATTAACGTAAAGCTAAGATGGCCCACAAGACATGAGCATCTGCTTATCAGCTCATTGCTGTTGCTGTGCAATTGAATCAAACATGAGAGTCAGGTTGTGATTGATAATCAGTGAGAGAATAAAATCATAAGCAGAATGTTTGTACTATGAAAGCACTGGAAATCTGTATACAGGAGGGTAATGGTGACAGGGCAATGCCCAGATATAGCAAATACACGTACATGGCATGAACTGAACTCTCAGTGATTGTAAGGATGGACTTGAAACTGTGAAAAGCTGTGCATAAACGTATTTGAAATGAAGACTGGTAGAACAACAGAGGAGAATGGCAGGAGAATTACTAATGCTACAGAAGACCCTGATTAAATGTGTTTAGGAAAGGAGCTGAGGTTTGGATTCCAGCTGCTGGACCATTGCACTCACCACTGTGAGTTGTCTGGCCATACCTGTGCAACCTTAAGCTTTCTAGCTGCTGGCCTGGATAGAGAAAGTTGTGCATAAATCCAGCATGCTGTACCGTTGAGTGAATGTTCTTTCTGGGAGGTAAGTACAAAGGAAATGTTAGAAACAGTTTCTAAAGCCAGCAGGTGATCTCCTAGGCGAGAGTGCTGAGACTGAGTCAAGTTACTGGGAATGCCTGGAGGACCAGGAGTCCTGGGACCAGATAGAGAGCAGGTCAGCCAATACAGCGTACTGATAAATTGTTCAAGTAATACAATATATAAACAGAGGATACAGATCCTCCTGTCCCCTTTGAAGCCTTTCTGGGGAGTAACTCTTCCATTCTGATCTGCAACTTTAATGAATCAGCCAAAGGCTCCTGTTGTCAGTGAAAATGACTGTCTTTTATGCTGTTTTCACCTGTGACTTTGCTATGTTCTTATTTTAGAGTGGAGAAATAAATTCGAGGATGATGAAGATGACTTATTATCTATTACTGGGACAGTGAATTTGTGGACCAGATAAGACTTGTGTAATTTCGTTTCACATGATATGAGGTGCATATGCTTAGTGCTGCCAAGGTGATGAGGAAAAGAAAGGCTCTAATGTTTGGATTTTGTGAGGGTTTTTTTTGGTGGTGGTTTATTGTTTGGGTTTGGGGTTTTTTTTTCAGTTCTTCCATTATTCCTAACCATGTGACACATGTTTCCACACTATATGATGTGGACTCCAAACACAAATGCTCTTTGTTACCTTCACACTATTTATTGAAAGAAAGGAAATTTGTATTTGGTGTCAATCTAGAACCTGCTGGAATGATTTCAAATACCTGTTTACCCTCTGTAAATGCTGAACAAAATCCCTACCCTGTTTTTCCACTCTGAACATGGGATGGAAGTTACTTTAAAAAGGCTTTCATCAACCTGATTTTTCCTGGCCACAGACCATTAGAGGCTCATCCTCACAGTAAAGAGCTGGACTGTTCTCTTATGTTACAGTCTAAAAATAGTTTATTTTCTCCTTTTTCCCTGTTAGAGATCTGAGAAAAACTGTTAAAAGAATAAAAGGCCAAATGTGTTGTTTCTTTTTACAAGGAGGTAAACTAAAGAGAGTGAGATACTTCAGCTTCAAAGGGCTAGATCTTCTAGCCGCCTAGCCTGAAAAAAGTGCATGAGCTGTAGTAATTTAAGTTAAAGAGTTTAGTGACCTAAGGCTTTGTCCAAAACTGTATTCCTCCTCTATTGCATCAGCATGAATTTTTGCATATCAGTGGTATTGAGATACTGGACTGTCCATGTTTTTGAAAGTCAATGATTTACTGACCTTTTTTCCCCAATATATGAGGGTGCATGTTATAGACAAGAGTAAAGTATTCATACATACATAAATATATATATGTGTGTGTGTGTGTGTGTGTGTGCATATATTTTCAACTTAATGTATGCTAATACATATGTAGTGATATTAATCTTCTGTTCCTTGTTTGACCTTGTCTTGAAGACCAAGAATATAACGTTAACCTTGCTGCTTCTGTGATTTTTATGAACTTTCCCTAGCTGTTCTAATTCTCTCATTGTTAATACTTCCCGTAATTCAGGCAGGGTACAGCACAATTGCATCATAATTTGGAGCAGGGGAGAAGTCAGGCTCTTTAGTGGCCTTTTCACTAGAAATTTCTCATGAAAGCAACTGTTAGCAAGTTCAGATGTGCCTTCTTGTAACCTTTACTGTTCAGTGTGTGTCCTCCTAATGAGCTCTTCAATAAGTCGTCTCTACCAAAAAGTAGCCATACTTAACACGTGGTTGTGTCACCCTGAAATTCAGTCAATCTTTTTCACATTGGAAGTAAGCAATGGTATGTGCCTGGCAAATGGTTTACACTAAGAATTTTGTACTTGGTCACACCCAAGGTGCCTCCAATTCAAGTTCTTCAAAAACAACCAGTAGAAGATGCCTTGACGTTATCTTAGCATATGAATAAAGCAAATACATGATGATTCTTTTCTAATATATTTACATTCTCTCCCAACTAGTCTTCCAGAATTTAGTGAGCAATATCTAATATTTTTTTCTCCCATGAATTTATCAAATTAATTTTGAGACCATGTGAATTTTAATCATTTTTAGAATTATGCTCCTAAATGCATGTCAGCCAAATTTCTTTTGTTGGCTTTGTAAAAAAAAACAAAACAATATATGAGAGATTGATGAAAAATACAATGTAATTTCTCAGTTAGTTGCTGTCTCTCACTTCTGTGGAAATTCAAAATGTGTCTGAACTACTTTCCATTAAAGGAAAGTGCAGATACTAATAATGAAATAGCAAAATGTCTTTTCCCTCATGTTCTTCAGGTCGTCTTGCAAGTTCAAGTGGTTTGGATAGTTCACATAAACTTTGAATTATCATTCAGTCTGACTGAAAAAGTGATCAGGATTAAGCTGGATATTTTAGTCAGAGTAGCTCATGCAAAATAAACAACTCTATCATCTTCTCCCTGTCTGCCTGGAAACCAGCCAGATTTCCTGCAGTGTTGTCAAACAATATCTACTCTTTCAATTAACATTAGATACAGCGCTTAGGCAAACTAAAACTAAATTAGAAGTCACCAAGTCTTGACTTTCTAGAATCACAAAACTGCAATTTAACAACTCTCTTTGGGCAAAAAAGATTTGTATATGTAAAATTATACCTGGGCTTTACAGACTAGCTGCAAAGATAAACAGACATACTTTCCATTTTGTCTGTGAGTTTCTCAGGATGTTATACAAGCTGAAAACTAGGTGTGAGGTCTGCAAAATAATGAAGACACAGCTGGAACACAAGCCATTTGGAAGATTCACTCTTTGAAGAGTAACAGTACTTCCAGATATACCGAAACTTAAGAATAACTTTTGTTTGCACCTGTTACTGCAGGTTGATTCTTTTTTTTATGTGTTCAGACTAATCATAAAGCAAATCTATTATACCTCTGAATTTGCAGGTGCAAAATTTTCTTGCTTAATGTGAAACAACATGGAGTCCTGTTGTGTAAAATAAAATGGATCTTGCTGTTTTCACAAAGAAAAACAAATGCTAAGGTAACAGGAATTTGTTGATTTCTTAGCCAAAAGCAGAAAGAAAATCTGTAGCGATAAGCATATTCACCTAGAAGCTCTGTATGTAAAGGTCAAAGTAGAAGAGATGACAGGCTAGATGTTTTGAGATGAGTTTTATTGCTGGAAAGCATAAAGAGTGTTAGGATTTGGTACATTTTTATTTTTTTTCTAAAAAACAACTGGTGATATGCTCTAAGGTCAACATGTAGTATCTTTTCCATGCTCTTCTAAAAAGTCGGATTAGTCCTTTCAGCAGTAACCTTTCTCACATTGAGTATGTTTGCTTTCCTGTCTTTAAAATTCATCTTCTCTATTTGTGATTCTGACAACTTGTAGGATTACCTTTTCCACATATCAATTTGGATGTGCTCACTTTGTCATGTTTTGATTAAAAGAAGTATAGTTTTAGTTATGCTAATATATAGAATGTACAGTAAGTACATAACATTTCAGCAAAGCTTTTGGGGTTTTTGTTTGTTTGTTTTATAAGAACCTTCAGGTACCATTTTACCATTCAAGCTCAGTTTGATAATAATGAAAGAGTTGTCTTTGAGGAAAGTGTGACAGTTTTGTGGTTTGAAGAAAAGATTATTGTTTCCTCCTCTTTAGGTAGACAAAAAATCAACTGAAGGCACCAGGGAAATATCCCTAAAATGTGAAAGAGAAAAGTTATTGGAAAAACTTGAGTAAACATATCAAATATTTCCCATACGTATTTTAGAAACAATTCAATAAAAATGGGCTCGTTGCACTCATTGTCATTTACTTTATAGTAGATAGCACTTTTAATTTTGAGGGCTTTCAAATCAAGCACAAAATCTGTGTTAGTACTCATACCTGCTGGAATATAAAGCTGAAAGAGGCTTCCTAAGTCACTGAGTTCAGTACGTTTACTCTTTTAGGCAACTGTACCATTTATATAATCTGTTAGTTTTTTATGTGATTTCCAAAAAGATAAAGTAATAAAAACACATTTACTATTCTAGTACAATGTTTTAAAAACGTATCATATATTCTATCATGTATTTAAATATAGAGATACCAACGTGAAGCATGGTTTAATTGTTAAGATTCTGAATATATCAATTTATCTGAATTTGAACACTTAATACTCTTTTTATCTCTCCCAGAAGGAGGAAAAAGTATGAGTGCATGGTGGGAATGCAAAGAAACCACCCTGTTCTAAGACCATTTTATCAATTAGGTCCTAGTTCCAACATATCACTGTTTGTTATCACTTTTACTAGGATTGAACAATATTATCTGATGTTGTTATTTTACAAAAAGGTACTAAATACATAAAAGTAATTTCTTGAACTGTGTCTAACAAGATGATAAGATACCGAACTAGAACCAGCCAATCTGATCACCAGTTGTGGTCTGTCCTTTGGGCAAGCGGCTTGCTTTCCATCCGCTTTGCTCTCTGCCTTATACAGCGTTCTGTGGAAAGATTTTCAGGCACATGAATGGTTTTACTGTGATGTGCTAAACAAACAAGGCTTCACCTCAGTCTGCCCACTGTCCAAATATTTTTGAAGCTATTCATAAACTACCACTACATTTTTGAAAGGTGGAAGTCGGAAGTCTATAAAGCTTTGTGGTAATGTAGGATTGAGCAGGCCCTACATTACCATGATGTCACAGTTTTGTGGGATTCCTTTTACTAAGTGACTGTTTTCCACATTGGAATGAATGATTTTTTTCCCTTGATGCTTTTTCAAGTAGGCTGTTGCAGAACTTTTCATACTTACAGGCTTTGTCTCAATTTTCTGTCTATTTTTCATAAGAGCCAGGCTGTGCTGTTTTATTCTCTTGCCAGCAGTGACCTGGAGCTTTCAAAATTCTTTTACCTTTCAGTTCTTTGATGTATCTGAAGAGAGCTCTATTACCTCTGCCTTCCTGGCTAATCAAGGTGAGGTATTTTAGTCTCTACAGTGGTTTTGCACTGCCATTGGGTATCCTAGTAGCCACCCTCTTCATCTGTCACCATTTGAACAAATTTCTTTTGAATATAGGTGGTTGGAGTTGTGCGCAAGATTCTGGATGACACTTTTGTATAGTGTTGTTAGTAATTCTGTACTGCTGCTGATAGCTCCTCATCTTTTAGGTCCTAGGAGTGCATTTGGACACACAAAACTATTTGCTTATCATCCTATGACTGACAACACGCATAGTGTCTTTCCCCTCTTTTTCCCCAAAAAACCAGTCTTGTATGACCTTGTACTTTATGATAGTACAGTATATACAGAGCTTATTAACACCTCTTGGATCACAAGCATGTTTAATTAGCATATGCAGACCTGTGTTTACTGGCAATGAGGGAGGAAATGTGCCTGTAGCCCCCACCTCCAGCAGTACCATCTCATGCCAGGTGTCTTTTCACATCTTATGATGCAGATTGGCCATGTGGCTGCACAATCCTCCCACACAGGTTGAGGTTGTGTTAACCCTTGCATTCCTACTTACTGTGAAGAACAATATCTCTCCTATTTAAGATATGACAAATATTTGTCTTTAACCAGTTCCTTTCTCATGTTACAAATCTCTCTCTTCTCCACATATCTAGAAGTCTACTGTATCACATAAAGCATCTCACTAGAATCTAGGCAGAAATAAACAATAGTGTATTTAACATAGAAGAAAGAAGAATAGATTTATTCTATCCAGAAAAATCAGGAACTTTTATTAGTGTAGGTTATTTCAGTGGTATCTACCTTTAAGTCCAAAGTTCTTGTTATTATATCTTCTGTTTCTCTGTTAAGGTGTTCTTTCCTTCAGTGTCCACTCAAAAGGCACACATGCAGCTGAGACCAGTCTGATGAGCTGATAGTTTTTCCAAGTTTTATGTTACTACACTTAATGTTCTCTAGTTCCTGTATTGTCACTAACTCAGTTGACTCCAGGGAAAGCACGCTCTATGTGTGATGTGAAGCACTGGTTCCTTCAAAGTAATTGAGTGGGGATTCTGGTCCTTTTAATCTGAACATATAATTGAGGATTCAGCCTCTATCTCTAAGGAGTATAAGCAAAGAGCTGAGCCCCGTGTAGCTCCATAGATGGCTACTAACAGAAGACAGCCAACTGCATAATAGCTGCTCAGGTCATAGAGCTGAATCTCTCTCTGGAGCTGCTCATCATTTTTCTGCACAGAGAATAGGAAAACTACACTACTAACTAAAGTTGACTGGAATAAATCAGGGTCAGGGGCCTTGGAGCAAGATTGTTCCCTCGAGCCTCTTCAGACGAGAGACACCCTCCAAGGCGTGATGATTTTGTCATTACATGGCTTATAGGAAAGGGGTGTGGGAACACTGCTGTACCCCTGGAGGAAAGCCAAGGAAAATGAGACAAGGGTGCACACTTTCCTATGACCGCAAATGAGAGAGTCGCTTTTCCCTGACAAAATGTAGGCTGCTAATGGACACCAAAGTGTTTTCGATTGCACTGGATTCTAGCATTTGTTGAGCTTTCCCTGAGTGTTCATTAATCTAATTGTGAGTCAAATGCCAACTTCAGACTAAAGGTGACCTAAATGTCGCACCACCCTGTAAGCATTAAAGTAAAGAGTGTTCAGAAATTAATGAGCATAGGGGCCACATTTCTTATGCATAGCAACTGGTAAATCTCACCTCATGCCTCTTTGACACAAAAATCCTCCTTGGTCAGCTGTGTATTGCTTAGGTGAGTTACTTTTCTTGCAGTTATTGGTTAGCTGCTTTTTATCAGTTTTTAACAAATCACAGAGGCTGTAGCTCACATAAGTTAGGGCTTTTGATTAGCTCTATAGAACATGAGAAGTTTCCTTCAGCAAAACCTGTTCAGTTTCCCTTCCAGTGTTTTCTCCAAAATCACAAGATACACTTCACTTTTCTTTGGGATACTTAAGAATAGTGAGCTGACTCCTTTCACTTCTCTTTTCAGATATAGTATTTCTATTTTCTTTCCTCTTCCATCTTGCATTTTATCCTTCATGAAACAGCAAAAGACAGTGCTGTGAGTGACAGGGTAGCAAGAAAACATGAGGAAAAGCTGTTTTGAAAGGTAATCTGAATTACCCAATTAACAGGTCACAGATTTAGAGAGGTCTCAGTAAATTTTTAACATGTCTATGGTAAATGTGACAACAAGGGTTTTGTCAGGAATATGTCCTTCTGACATTAAACCTGGTGAAGCTCTAAAATACTTTGAGCCCCTATTTCTGTACTGAGACTCCAAATCACAGTAGTGGGCATTTGAACACACAAATGCTCGTTTTCCGTGTATTTATTTCTTATGTCCTGTCTCTCTGTACTAGAGTCATTCTAGCTTCCCGCATGTTCTGTAATCCCCATCACTAAAGTACTTTTTATGTTCTACCACAGCTCTTGCATATATGGGTTAAAACAGGACGTATTGTGGCTGGTTAAAATCTGCATACGTACAGATTGACAAACCACCATACATTCCTGGGTGGACCAACTGGTTTATGCTTTTTCAGTGTTTAACGAATGAGTTTGATCTGTCATTTCCTCATCTAGAAAAAGTAGAATAGCTATCTTGTTCATTCATCTAACCATTTGACAGAAGTGCAGAAAGTTATTATCTCGGGTACTTCTACTTCTGTGTTAAATTTGGCTGATGTTTGCCATAACAATGAAAAGTTATTAGGGCCAGATAAATGAACAGCTAGCACAACAGCAAAACTGCTGGCTTGGGAGACAAAATTTGTGCAAGGAAGGGCATCCTGCTGCCATCGCTGCCCCCAGGACCTGCACGCAGAAAGCCCAGAAGATGGTGAGGGTCTGAAGACTTGGAAGTGATGACAAAGACCACAGGAGTTATCCTTCCCACTCTGGGTGCCTCAGTAAGGGCACATCTGCTCATCATAGAGAAGAGGAGGTGATCAGGGAAGAATGATTTGGTCTAGAAGTGCCAATGCTTTTTTTTGAACTTCTGCTGTATCTCACACTTATAGTGTCCTCATGCCATTTGTGCTCTCTCTTCTCTGGGCCTCGTGCTGCGTGTGTGACAGCAATTAAATAACAACTATTGATGATTACTAAAACTCTCACTCTTCTGTACTTCAGTGCAACTCAAATATGCCATCTTCATCTTTTGGCAGCCTGTACTTACAGTTTCAGTAATTCTCCAGAACTCCTTTCACATCCTTGGAGAGAGCACTGTTGAACTCTTGAAGCTTATAAGGGCATTTTCTCATTGAAATTCTGTGTGCAGTGTAGCTGGCTGTCCCTCCTTCACAGGAAGCCATATTTGACAGCTGTATGGCTTAATGTGGATAAGTCTTTTAATAACTGACTTAAGCCTTGAACTTTTAAGACTACTGAGTGATGTCAAATAAGAAAACAATTTTTGGCTTGTCATGCTGAATAATTGTTGACATTGTGCCACCATTGCTTTCCATCTTCAGCCTGCCAGCAAAGACCTGTGGGGAATTCTGGCCATTTAACTTTTAATACAATCCACCCAATTTATTTTGTATCAAATACATTTCATAGCATTTTTCAGTTGCTAAGGCACTTACATCATCACAATACTCTGAGACTGCAATTATTAAAGAAGTTTTTGTTTGATCTTTCTTGAGGGAGAAGCAGTTTGATGATGGTGAATTGCAATGATCCAGTCAGTAGTTAATCTAAGAAAGACTTTTTTTTTTCTCCTCAATCTACTAACAATTGTCTCCAAATCTCTGGGATTTCTCTGATAACCTGTGTGATCACATTATAAAATAAATGTTAAAACACCTGATAGAGATTTAAGAGTGTATGTGTACTGTGCTATTGAGAGATAATAAAAAAGTGAGAAATAATAAATATATATATATACACACATATCAAGAAATACAGTCTCATCAGTCTACAGTCATTTCAAGTGCATGCTCTAACTTTGAAATTTAGGGGAATCTGACAAGGTTTCATGCTTTCATAAAATTTGGACAGTACTTCCTTCCTGCAAGTGCTTAGCTTAATAATTACCATATCATTACTGAAATGGCTGCCCTTTCAAGGTCTTTTTTTTTTTATTAATGTGCTTTTCTAGTAGCTGGCTATTTAAATTTGGCCAGGATAAGCTGTCATGTGAGTGGTTTTTGCAGTTTTCTCCCTCCCATCTATGTAATACTTTCCAGCTAAAGTGCACATGAGATGGAAAGGGATTCCTTAGCAGTGACAAATGAAATAATGGTGACAGAAGGATTTTCAATTTATCAGAAAAAGTCATAATGAAATCCAATAGCTGGAAGAGAAGGCAGAGACACTCTTACTAGAAATAGGGTGTGCAGTTTTCACGATGAGGGATAGGTGTCTATTGCAAAAGCATATCTAAAAATGCAGTGAGTTCTATGTTATCTAGAATCTTTATATATAAAAATGGATGGCTTTCTAAAATATACATTCTAACTTCAGGGGGAAAATATAAGCTGCTTGTAGATTATTATTTTTTTCAGTGACATTCCCTGGTCTGTTCTGTGAAGTAGATTTAAAAAAAAAAAAGTGATCACAGTAGTTGTTTTCCCATTTCCAAACTGATAAATATATGTTCTACTGGTCCTCAAAGCTTCCAATTTTGAACAAAATGAAGACAGAAGGGGGAGAAACCATAGCTGCAATATGATATGCCTTCATTATTTTTTTTAATCCTATCTCCTTTGATGTTTTTTTATTATTTTTGTCTGCTGAGAAGGGTATAGAGGATTTCTTCAGATATCTTTCAAACAGAAGAAAATTGTCTTATTTTGAAAAAAAAGAAAAAAAATGCAAAAAAGGTCCTGATTATTTGAAAATAAATTTTCATTTAGAGGTAGGCAAAAAAAAAAACCAAGGAAAGCCCAGTCTGTAGTTGTTTGAATTATTCTTTTTATGATGAACCAGCACAAACTAATCTTCACGTGTGTGAGTGGCTGACTGTGACCTCTTAAGTACCAAGTCCAGCAACTTCAAAGAGGAGTCATAAATGTTCAGTTATGTCTACAGCAGGTCAAAAGAAAGGTGATGGGTGAATATTCAAATACTTTTTAACATGAGATAGAGATGGCCTTTCCTATCAGCAGTTTAAAAATTTTGTTGCAATAGAATTTTTGGAGGGAAGGGATAATAAGGATTGGGTTTATAGGTGGTATTTCACTGAATATTTTCCTCATCTCACAGGACATTGTTCCAGTTGAGCATGGCTTTTTGAAGAATTATTTTATATGTATAAAATGAGTTAACTTAGTTTGTGTCTCCTCCTTTTCTGCCTAGAGATCAAATCATATCTTTCACATTTATAGTGTGTTCCTGTTGTTTCTAATCTACAGCCCATGAATGGAGGGAGGGTCATGGCCCTCGTGAAGACTTTTCAGGGCAATATTTTTCATGGTATATTTGGAGATTGATTTTTATAAGAGGTGTGTCCACTTATGAATGACCCCATGATCTTAACTCCAGAAATTTCTGATAGGAAAATCATCTCTATCTGATTTGAAGACAAGATTAAAGAGGAGTCTTCCCTGGTTGAGGAAGACTGGATTAGGGATCAATTGGAGCATCTGAATATCCATATATCCATGGGCCCTGATGGGATGCACCCGCGGGTCCTGGGGGAGCTGGCAGGTGTCATTGCTAGGCCACTCTCCATCATCTTTGGTAAGTCATGGACAACAGGTGAGGTGCCTGAAGACTGGAGGAAAGCAAATGTCACTCCAGTCTATAAGAAGGGCAGGAAGGATGACCTGGGTAATTACAGACTGGTCAGCCTCACCTCCATCCCTGGAGAGGTGATGGAACATCTTATCCTTGGCACCATCTTTAGGCCTATTGAGGATAAGAAGGTTATTAGGAGCAGTCAG
>NW_009692727.1:0-4015 GCF_000703405.1 Apaloderma vittatum
GGGCAGGCCCCGAGGAGGGGCAGGAGCGGTGGCCGCCCAGGTTGCGATTTTAGTCACGTTGTGTGAAAGCTCCCTGCGCGACAAGGACGTGCTGCGAAGCTTTCAGTTAACTTTTTGCCATCATGCCCGAGCTTCTCTGTACGAAGAAGCATAAATATCAAGAACCGAGGCAGCCCCTTGCTTTTAAATCTTCACACAGCCATGGCTATTCAGATGTTTTGCCGCTGTAAAACGAGACCAGCTGTGACCGGGTGTGGTTTTGCTGTTCTGCTTTTGATCGCTCTCACTCGCAGGCTTCCCGGCCATCTGGGACGCCACCGCCCTTACCGTGTCCCCTCATCCTCCTCCACGTGTTGGCAAACGCCAGACACCTGACTTGGCCTTCGAACCGCCTGTGCCACTGCAGTCTCCCGGCAAAACTCGCTAAGTGTACAAATGTTCCACGCTTTTTGAAAAAGATGTTTGGTTTGTGGTGTTCATTTGTACCCTCGCATCCTTCACCCTCGCAGTTCTTGTAAGTTTACAGGTTTGAAAACACAAAATGAGTCAGAACATGATCCAACTTTTTAACCGAGAGAAACACCCATGGCACTGAATCTCATGGTTAAGATCTGCCTTACGACGTGCATTCCGCACGTATTGAGGCTGGAAGAACAGCCAGGTCATTATATTTACTACCTGTGCCATAGACCTTAAGAACACAAAACTGTAAGCTAATATTCTAATCGGAGTCTGGTGCAATTATGTGCTGCATCTAACTGCAAATGAAAGCATTGTTTAATAAAAAATGTTCCTGTTGAGCCAAATCTATTGTGTACATGCAGAACAGAGGAACAAAGTGCTGAGCTATCGCAACTCCTATTCACTTATAGCAGCTGCTCAATTAAATCAGAGTTTAACGTCAGCATTTTGGAGTGCTGATTTCTGAGGGTTACTTGATGTAAACAGTATGCTCAAATCAACCTTTCTACTACTTAAATCAGTTCCTGCTCAGGAGATAATGATGTTCAAGACTTTTTTCAAATAAGACCTTTTCACTGACACAGAGCAAGAAATGTTCTGCAGAATTAGCTCTCCCTCCTTGCAAAACCTGCCAGTAGAAATGGATGTGTAATCTGTCTGTTCCAGGACTATTGAATAAATCAGGAACTGCAAAGTCACTGCATGGTCTAAGTACCACTAAATGTTTAGTATATAAACTATTCTGCCTACCAGATCTGTCTTGCCCTAAACACTGTAATTAGTTTTCATTTCATTAGTGTTTCTGCTGTGAAGAAGTTATGGTTGGTCTTTTGCCCCATTGATTCTATTTTAGGCAAAATTTACCTACACCTTTCCACCAGGCACAAGTTCACGACTGTGGTGCTCAGTGCTTTTGAAACTTTGAGCTGGCTTGTCCACCAGTATTCCAGACACATACACGCCTCTGTTACTGTATGCATTTCATGTATTTCCTCTGTGACTTGAAATAGTTCTCTTTTTCTCTTCCAAACCTGTACTATGCTGTTTATCATTATATTGCAGCGATAGAGGCTACAGATTCAGATTCAGCCAAAAGTTTGATGAGGTATTTGAGGTAAATGTTTTGATGACTCTGAATTTGTTACATTTTAGCTGGTTTCATCTGCTTTGCTCACAAATAGCCCAACTGAAGTATAGGACAATCACCTGCAATGCAGTTTTCATAGTATTGAAAATCATTGCCCATACTCAGAAACATCCATTTAGCAATGTTTTTTTATTTAGGAAGAATAAATTCTTCAGCTGAACTATCTTAACTATAAAAACAAGGTTTAGGTATCTTTGCTCATAGAAGGTAATAGTTCTCCTTAAGATACATGACAGTCATTGACTACTGATAAAATTGCAAGGCACTGAGGTTAATACAATTATTATTATTACATTATTATTACATTGTGAAGTATATAGCTAAAGCTGTACTACTTCAGTAGGCATCTTCAACACAAATATCCATTAGTACTAATATAAGCTTTAAGATGCTGTTTCTACTTAGTTGTGCCACACCTAAGATAGCAAGATTTTTGACAAAGATCTCCAGTCTGAAAACTGATCAGGCTTAATCCTGTGTCATTTATAAAGTCTAATATACTGGGATTTAACGTTATGGCCTACATTTCCATCTGAAAAGCTTTGCAGCATTCCTAAACTTTTTAATTGGTAGGAGCAGTGTAAACACTACCTACATAAGCAATGTGTGTCCCTTTTGCCATAAAATGAATATAAATATGTTCTACAATAATTATAACATTTTTTTACACTTACATTGATCTGGAACACCTTACAGAAACTTTATCATACTGCCTTTATGTCCTCAATGTCTAGAAACAACCAAGATTTTACTGATGGGGGCTAAAAAATTTGTATTTAGTACAACAAGGATCTCTCTGGGGTTTATCTTCTGGCCTGTATTATCAGTGTAGAAAGCATATCTCTGCAAGTCAGTCACATAGAACTGGCCCTCCAAAGGAAGGAGCTGGTCCTACCTGCTCTTAATTGCTTGTGCCTGTTCCCATGCTACCAGCGTGAGCCTGAGCATTCATTTGACAGGTGAATGAACTGTGCAGTCAAGCTGATCCATTTAGAAGTATCTTTTAGTTTAGTCAAAATTAACTAAATGTTTTGTGTGGGTTGTTTTGGTTTTGGTTTTTTTTCCTGTGAGGTTAATATCCCTAGTTAGATCTCCAGATCTGGTTGGGTTGTGTGTAAACACTTGGCGAAACCCAAGTTGCAAAGCAACGGAAGAGTAGAAGTGGCTGGAAGAGAGGAAAGGGAAGGAGGAAGATGTGGGCCAGCCTCTCTGTGTTCAGTGCCAGTGAATGTTAGCTCAAAGTGACAAGGAAACGGTGGCACAAGTGGAGCTGTCTTCCTGTTGATACTACAGACAAAACCACCTTCAGTGGTTTCTGGCTACAGAAATGTCTGCCAGAATACTTCTGCATTTATGATGCAACACTTAATAACACATTATCCAACCCCTAGCATTCTGTGATTCTGTGATTATGCTAATCCGTTGCTGTAAATAAAGACTCAGCCTGGTCATGTAGCTAGATCCCCAGGCAGAGATGCTGCTTGAGCTGCATCCTAAAAGAAGTGGTGGTGTAGAGAAGAGAGAACAGGGCTCAATTTTGGTCAAATAGAAAAGGATACAACAAGGAAAGAATATTTCCAAGATCTGAACACGGAATTATATATAAAAGTATATCAAAGGAGGAAAAAAGGTAAACCCACAACAAGTGGTAGTGACCTGTCATTTGTCTGGGGACAGATTTGTTGCTTGTGAAAATAAATGCGAATTGCAGCAGCTAATCCAGGCAAAATGCCAGCAGATGCTGTGCAAATTTCCTTAGGTCTTGGCCAGTTCACATTCCTGGTGTACAGGATATGGGCCTCTTGCAATTCATCTTGCCAAATTTCCAGTACTACCAAGCTGCAGGCAAAAGCACCTTAGGCACTAACACAACTCCCTCTATTCTGTTTTGTGCAAAATGAGGCTTGTATGTGCTTTCCAAGGTGGAAATCTTCATGTTGGGCAATCAGTCAGTGTTTATCCGTATGTAAGCAACCTACATGCAAGTGTGTAATTTTGACAGTTTGAAACAAATCTCTCATTGAAGCTTCCTTACTTGTTCTGAAGGCACTGACACTCATGTGATGCGATGAGGATGCCTTTGTTAAGTATTCTAAATTACTATGTCCGGTCAAGACCTTACCATTTATGTGGTTGCAAAACCTATAATGAGTGGCTAAAATCAGGATTTGAATTAGAACACGCATAAAAGCCTAACCTCTCTCTTTCAATTTTTAATGAAACCTGCTTTTAGTAATGTAAAATAATTCAGGAATTGTTATTTTTCTAGTGAAAAAGCTAAATTTGTTCTGTTTCCAGTGCTATTTCAGTAAAAATAAAATACAATGCAGAATGCACAATGCAGTCCCTGAAGGAAGGGCTAGACCTGAGGTATGCAGAACTCCCACATTCTCAGGCATCTTTCCC
>NW_009692727.1:4027-11094 GCF_000703405.1 Apaloderma vittatum
TTTCCCTATGAACCCACTAATTTGAGTGATGAGGTATGGAAGTACGCAGCTGCAGAAGTAAAAGTGTTGCAGAAATCTATTTTTCTGATTAAGAAGGTCCAAATAATTCCAAAGGGTAATTCAGTATTACTAGAAATTTGCGAGAAACTGAGAGGAGATAACCAGAAGGTGACACTAAGCAAATGGGTGTGTTTAAAACAGGTTCTTTAGAGAGCTGTGGGTTAGGTGTGTCTGTCCGTACAGGTTTCACAATACCACATCCTGTTTTCAGATTAGACACTTGCCAAGGAGGAAGCTACCATTTGCATACTAGCCTCAGAAATGGTAAACCTGGAATTTCTGACTTCAGCAGGTAGGGATATAATTCTGTTTTTACTAACCAGCTCTCTGCACCTTGACCATTGCTGTGGTGCGGTGTTCAGCAGAAAATGTCCCATTGAAGGGACAAGACAGAATAAATATGGGCAACAAGGGAATTTGGCAGTCCTTGGGTCTGGACTGGGATAATTCAAGTATATGTTATGTTTTTTATCTCATTATTCTTCAAATAACACCAAAAAAGCCAGGAAGCTACTACAGCAGCTCTTTTAGGGGAGCTCTTCTCTCAGTAGAAAAGTGAATCAAAGTCCTTCTTCACTAGTATTTCAAAGCTGGCTCAATAAATCTTTCATTTCCTTTTGCAGAAGCTGTATAAAATAAAGGTACCACAACTAGGCATTAGGTTTCTCCAGGCTGAGAACATCTGGACCTTGGGCACCTCAGCCTCACCCTACAATGCATTTAAGCATCAAAACATGCAGTCCTAAGCACGGCTCTTCAGGCTTTATTTCATAATATTCAAGTAACATGACATTCACTATGTTTAGTTTTTGTCTTACCAAATCTAAAATGTTTCAAGAGGACAAGTCACTCCCATCAGGTCACCATGTGATCTGTTTGTGCTTTGCTTGCTCTGGTATAGGCTGTAGTAACATAAATGTCATATTT
Organism: Apaloderma vittatum; assembly: GCF_000703405.1. Taxonomy (NCBI): domain Eukaryota; kingdom Metazoa; phylum Chordata; class Aves; order Trogoniformes; family Trogonidae; genus Apaloderma; species Apaloderma vittatum. Next base: position 5,015 of record NW_009692727.1, read on the forward strand.
TTGTTTGTTAGGTTGATGTCTAACCTAATCCAAGCAAGACTATTTATACTTACAACAGCCCAACAATTCTTTTTCACCATTGAGGAGAAAGCAGTTCTTGCTTTTCTTGACAGATTTCAAAAATCTTCATAGCACAATTTATGTTAGATAGTAAAGACAGAAACATCATACAAATAAAATGTACAATCAAATCTAGGACATTACTGAAACAGAAAAAAAAATGTTAATTGATTCACAAGTGTCCTGTACTGGCACACAGCATAGTTACAAAAATGCTTAGTAAGCATATGAAACTCAATAGAAGTGAGTGTAAAGTGAGTGAGTGTATTTTACTCCATAAAATGTTTAACCTTATCTTGCAGAATAATTTGATAAGATTTTAAAAGCATATTACAATTTTCTGATACATTTGAAAACACCAAATTCCCAGCTGTGTATATGATCTGAATTTCCAGAGATTCAGGTAAATAACATAGAATCATAGAATCACAGAATGATCTGGGTTGGAAGGGACCTCATCTAGTTCATCATCTAGTTCCAACCCCTCTGCCATGGCAGGGACTTCTCCCGCTAGATCAGGTTGCTCAAGGCTCCATCCAGCCTGGCCTTGAACACTCCCAGGGATGGGGCATCCACAGCCTCACTGGGCCTCTTCCAGTGCTCCCACCCTCAGGGTAAAGAACTCCTTCCTTAGATCTACTCTAAACCTAGGCTCTTCCAGCTTCCACCTGTTACCCCTTATCCTATCACTACAGGCCCTTGCAAAACATCCCTCCCCAGCCTTCTTGTAGGCCCCCTTCAGGTATTAGAAGGCCACTACAAAGTCTCCCCGGAGACCTTTCCAGGCGGAACAAGCCTAACTCTCAGCCTGTCCTCCTAGGAAAGGTGCTCCAGCCCTCCTCTGGACTCGCTCCAACAGCTCCATGTCTTTCTTGTGTTAGGGATTCCAGAACATCTATTATTGCCTGTAGTTACCCATCTTCTCTGAGAAATTATATCAAATAGTCACTATCCAACTCTCATTTATGCTAGAAGTTTTTTTTTCAAAGAGTAGTGACAGGCTTAGCATTACAAAAACATATATTCTAAAACTAAATCTGTATTTTTCTTATTTTCCCCAAGTACAATATTTATATATAGTCCATTCTACAATAAAAAATCATATTAGCATTTGTTACGATATCAAAGATATCAACATAGAAGCTTTCAAATATAGCCTTGAGGACAAATGCAAATCCTATACTGGGACTTTTCCATGTTTACAACAGAACTTGAGTTTCAACTGCAGTTACACAGCTCTATATATAGACTACCTTGTCAAACAAACATGAAATGAGCTCCAGGTCCTCAGCTCATACTTACTTGGTCAGTAGTAGCTTATTATGAAACAGAATATTCTGTTCTGTTCAGGGAATTTTATTAAAATTAATTTAGACCCTGAGGGGCATGCATGCATGTGCATGCATATATATAGACCCAGGCAGTTTAAGGATGCTCTCTAGACTTAACACTAGCTGAACAAAGCTAATTTTCAGCAGACACAGATGTCTCCCTGCCTTCATGTCATCATCTTATGACATTTTGTTCTTTCATCATGCATTCTGAAACTCAATGTGGAGAACATTGACAGTATAATTGATGACTTCGTAGCATTTACTGGCTAATCTTATCCTTCACGGAGGCACAAATGATGCAAATGGTAAAAAATTGCTTACAAAAGACAATTAAAAAATTGATTAATCATCAGGTATTTGAATTTTAGGCAAACAGACTTGACTTAATCTTTTTTTTTTCCCTTTTTGCAGTGTAACTGTAACTATTCTTAACACTCATTAAATGCTTATCATGTTGTGACTGTACTGTATCCCTGTAAGGGGGTTGCTGATACTTGCTCAGAAACACTAGAACCAGATTCCAGTTCACAATAGACCTTTTTACATTGCAAGACTGGTTCATAATAAAATAGAATGTCTCTCTGGTACAGTAGAGTTGCTAAAGTTCAATTCTGATACACGCTATTTCTGAAGATTAAGCAATCATAAACCAACTGAGATTTCAAGGCACTAATTCAGATCATTAACACAAAAGATGTCTGCTTTGTGACCAATATCTTGCTGCCTCATGACTAGCTGTATTCCTTGTATTTATAGCAAGATCCACATATTTTAGAAAGCCATAGTCCTGTCTTGGGGGGGAAAAGCTCACACTAATAATCACTGAAGCGTCTCTACATAATGACCAGGTTCTATCTCTTTGAAGACACAACTGACTGTTTATCACATGCTCTCAACTATATTCAGTTGGCATCAGATCAGTTCCTAATTCAGAAAACATCATGACTTTTAGTTGCACCCTTTAAACATGAAGATATCTAAGATAGAAAGACCCTTTGAATGGATCTGAACAAAATTTTTCAGGAGACAGAATAAGGCTAATGGCAACAGCTGATTCTTCTGGTTGCAATTTTGTTCTTGTAATAAGAATTACTGATTTTCTAGTTTACTTGCTCCTGCTCAGGCAGGGCATTCTAGGATTAAGGATTAGTTTAAAAAGAGTTAATTTTGTTCCGTTCTTCACTACCTGTTTTTGCAGTTGTTTTCCTTAACTAAAGTAAGCATATGAAAGCCTTTAACACATACCTTTTGCTGAGCCATCTAAATCCATGCAGGACATTCCTGAAATTTTCTTCTGAATGAAAACCAAGAAGGAGTATGTTGATCTTGTCAGGAGGAAGTTCTGCTTTTTCTTTCTTGTTAAATCTTGCTTCTTAAGGAACATCTGGTCTCTCTCTCCTTCCCTCCCCCACTGGAACCACATCACAAGCATATGCCTGATTCATTTGCTCCCATAATATCATGTAGAAAACCTGTGGATCGTTACTCACTCTATCCTTTTGAGGATAATTATTACAATTTATCCTCAGAAATCAAATACATTTCTTCTAGCTAGCTAAGCCATTTGAAGGCTGTCCATTACTACATTATTGCTGAACAATGAAACTGTATCCTATACATATTAGTTTTCCCTCTCAGATTTAGCAGATTACCTTTCACCTCCCTCTGTCACATTCTAGTATCTTGTTTTTGAGTACTGTCACAGTTCTCCCCAGAAATGATTTGCAGTATGTCATCTCCCTTGCATTCAGACATATTTAGCTGCAGTGCTGCATACACCGTTGAGAACCTATGCACATGAGCAGCTTTACAGATCCTTTTTGCCTCTGATTAAATTGCTTCTATTTGTTTAGATTGGCTCATCTGTAGGCTTCATTTAGAATGCCTAATGACATACAGAATTATTGAATTATTGAGGCTGGAAAATACTTCTGAGATCCTCAAGTCCAGCCTCCTCGTATTTCATCTGAGGATGCAATATTGTATACATCACAGAATCACAGAATCACAGAATCACAGAATGTCAGGGGTTGAAAGGGCCCTCGAAAGATCATCTAGTCCAGCCCCCCTGCCAGAGCAGGATCACCTACAGTAGGTCACATAGGAACGCATCCAGGCAGGTTTTGAGGGTCTCCAAAGAAGGAGACCCCACAGCCTCCCTGGGCAGCCTGTGCCAGTGCTCTGTCAAAGTACATACATGGTGTACAAAATCCCAAAGAAACACAATTGTTTTGGTAGTAATTAATGCTTGTCAATCAAAGCTTTTTTACTCCAGTGCCTCAGGATCAGGACTCGGAATTACACAATCACAGAATCACAGAATCACAGAATGTTAAGGGTTGGAATGGACCTCTGAAGATCATCTAGTCGAACCTTCATCCCAGCATACCTAACCACTACACCATAGCCTCAAGTGCTAGATCGACTTTTTTTTTAAACACCTCCAGGGTTGGTGACTCCACCACCTCCCTGGGCAGCCTGTTCCAGTGCCTCACCACTCGTTCAGTAAAGAACTTCCTCCGAACATCCAATCTAAACTTACCCTGACGCAACTTGAGGCCACTTCCCCTTGTCGTAATTAATAAACTGTTAAGTGATTTGGGTGACACAGGTTAACTGTCACTAGTGACATGCCTGTCATCAAGGAAACAGGTTGCTGTACTTTGCAGAAGTCAAAAACTTATTTCTCCCAACTGTATGTTCTAATGAATTATACTATTAATGAATTATACTATTTCCATGCTAGAAATATATAAAGCTTCCTGGTTTAGCCAGGAACCTTAGTAAAGTCAATACATCTCAGTGAATGCAAAGGTGATGCTGAGAATAGAACAGATAAAAAGCTGTTGTCTAGCCCTGATCTGTTTTCTTATTAAATATGAAAGGAAAAACTCAGATATTTGAATAATGATGGAACTTGCCTCTCAAGTTCCTGCTAATCTGGTACTGAAGTCCTGCATTGGATATGGCTGATAGCTCAAGGTTACTGAGAAAAGGTGTGCTTTTTAGCAGCACAGTACCTTAACTCTAGTGTATTGCAACTGTCTCCTTTTTGTTCCACAAATCTGAATGATTAGTCTGGCTAATCAGCTGGGCTGGGTGCAGGATGCACTGGTGCAGAACTAAGGCAGTGGTGCCGAGATGTTGATGCTGTTGCACGAAACCAGAGCCATATAAGTAAGTTTCACTCTGCATTATGTGCAATTGCTTAATTTTTATTACTAACTCACAGTAATATTGGTTGATCATAAAGATTCGGTTATTCTTAAATATTCACTATTAAATATGCTGTTGTGGTCTTTCTCATCTGTCTCGTCATGCACCAAAATTAAAGCCTGACAAATTCTTAATTGCTGTAATTAAATATCATCTTTATGAAGAGCCTGAAAGCAATTCTGAAAAAAACTTCGATTTTTTTAGACTTGGTTTAGAACCCCAGTAACTTTCCATTTTTTACACAGAAAGCTTTGATAGACTCTGTGATAGTAAAAGATATCTGGTGTTACTCAAGACATCACAAAGAAATTAAACTGTGATAATAGAATTAGAAGACATCTGGATAAATAAAATAGCAAAGTATCAACAAAATTCTAAAGTCTTAGTTTGTAAATCTGCAGTTTTTCTTTGAATGAGTCAATAAGCATGTGGATAAGAATAATCTGTTGATAGCAGTATACTTATATCTTCAGAAAGCTTTTAACCAAGTCCCTCACCAAGGAAATGAAGTTGTTGTAGGATGAGAAGGCTCATCACTTCTTATCCTTGAGAGTACAGTAAGCAAGAGGTCAGATTTCACAGCAGAGGAAGAAAGATTATCAGCGCAGCCCAACAGAGATCCATGCTTTTGAATTTACTGGATTATTATAGGAGAGAACAAGAAGATAATGGAGTTTTCTGATGATACAAAATTATGTGAGAAAGTCAAATCTACTGAAAAAAGGTAAAAATATTCTATAATACAGACCATAAACAAAATGGCAGGTAAAATTCACTGTTCCTAAATGCAGACTAAAGACAAGTTTTCCTGCAAGTGCATAACCCTGTTTATACATACACAGTTATGAGCTTTAAATGAGCTATTACTACCTAGTAAAGAGATATATGAAAATATCAGTCAACAGACATCTGAAAGGCAAAATAAATATGAATTATTACAAAAATATAGTACTATCGAAATTCCTCTCATGAATATAGATTGTACTGCTGGTCACCCTGTCTCAAAAGAAGATGCAATGTACCCAGAAAATGTACTCAGAAGAGCAACAAAGATGTCAAGCTGCTTCTCTCTAGGAAAGCAGAGAAAAAAATACAACACAGGTAAGTAGAAAATAGATCAGAGAAAAACTATTTGCAGTTTTTCATTATAAGAGAAGTAGGGGCACCTAATGAAATTACTAAGATTTTTAAAGAAAAGGAAACATTTTGTTACACAATGTAACTGAATTACAGAATTCATTACCACGGGATGTTGTGTATGCCAAAACTATGAATGGTTCAGAGAATAATTAGAAAAATTCATAGAAAGTACATCAAGTACTTAGAAAGTACATTAAGCACAAGAATGCAGATGTGAACTCTGGTTTCTGGAGGTCCCTGTGCCACAGGCTGCCTGACGCTCAGAGGAAATACTGGCAAAGCATCTCTCCATGTCTGTTCTCTTCTGTGTTCTTTTCCTAATTACCACCT
>NW_009692727.1:11125-13035 GCF_000703405.1 Apaloderma vittatum
GCCACTGTGGGAAGTAGGACACTAGGATGGACGTGAGCAAAACATTACCTTTACCTCATCCCGCCAGGCCACTCTGAGGTTAGAATTTGCCATGACACTGCCCTGGTTCCCTTCCTGTGGAACGAGGAGAAGTCCTCCCCAAGTTCTTTCCTTGGGTCATCTGCAGCATGAAAGGGGTGATCACTGCAGAGGAAGCTCAGAAGGACAGGTCTGGGGACTCAGAGAGATACAAGACACCTCAATGGCTACAGATCTTGAAGCACAAAGGGAGAAAAGCCATTATTTGCCTTCATTTTTCCTTCTGTTTTAATCTGAAGCGAACAGAAGTCAGTGTGGCTTTTCAATCCCAGTTGCCTTATCCAGAAAATCATAAATTTTACCAATTGCCAGTGTTGATAATTTAATTTAAAGAGGAGTCATAAACATAAGTGTATGGAGTAGCAAAGTCGGGAACCCATATGGAAAAGAGTCTGAACAGACTGTCAGGAACTTCTCAAATGTCCAAGCATTAAGGGCTCTGAAGTTGCATTCTACAAAGGAAAGAGCAAATGTGGAAAAAAGAAAGAACCAAAGGACAACCACTGATTTTGCCAGACATCCTGGGCATATTATAGTGGCTGTAGACTGGCCTGAGACACAAACTGTGAGAGTGCAAGGGCAGAGAATGTATCCTCCAGCAGCTTTAGATTGGGCCCAACAAATATCCCCCTGTGCTGGCACAGCTGCACTGCTGAGCTCACTGGCAGGCAGGGAGAGGAGCCTGCCCACACCCTGACTCCGCAGATGCTGCTTCACGCTGTCATACAAATAGCTGGCGCAGGAGTTTCGCAGCACTGTTCCCCCACGTGTGGATATAAGATAAGCGATTCTTTGGTTTTCAAAACCTAAAGTGAATCTTTGGAATTCAGGGCTTTTAGTACGAGAGACTGTATTTTAACTTTATAATCCAAGTAGTATTTTACTGTCATGCAAAGTTATTGTCAGGATCAGAAGAATTGTTACAACTGAGAGATTAAGTAACCTACAGAAGAGAGCATTACTGAGAAAAGCCTGTTACCCAGTATGAATATTAAATCTTTTTAAAAAAGTTAACGTGGAAACAGTCTATCAAGTATAATGGTCTACTTATGTATGACTTACCAAACCGAGTATGAATGATTACCAAAAGACAGCAGCAGCAATACCCAAGATTAGCTTGCCAAAGCCTTATAACCATGTCAAAGTCAGTCCTCTAATAAGCTACAAAATTCCCACTTGCAAAACATACAAGATTGAGCTAAAATAATTTTAAAATACAGACAGAGAGAAGATATTCTTCCTGTTGATACATAGCACAAAGCCCCAGGAGCTGTTACTTTGCTTTCCTCAACCAAGCACAGAGACTACAAGCATGACAACATTTTTTTGTGTTCCGTTCCCAAACAGAGAGAAATCTGAGGACTGTGCCAGCTATGAGCTTCCAACATTGAGGTGTTCTGATTGCTCAGCACTTACAGAAACGGCCTAAGAACTGTGGTTTGCTTCCTATCCTTCAGTTCAGTTACTGGCTGTATCAGCTCATAGAAAGCTACGTTTTACCTTACCTCTCTCACTGCTACTACATTTTCTCTCTTGACAGATCTGTTGCTGATGGGGCATTATCACAGAATCACAGAATTGTTGAGGCTGGAAAAGACCTCTGAGACCATCGAGTCCAGCCTATGACCCAACACCATCACATCGGCCAGATCACAGCACGAAGTGCCACATCCAGCCTCTCCTTAAACACTTCTGGGGACGGTGACTCCACCACTTCCCTGGGCAGTGCATCCCAGTGCCTGAGCACCCTCTCCGTGAGGAAGAGCTTCCTGAGATCCAACCTAAACCTCCCCTGATGCAGTTTCAGGCTGTGCCCTCTCGTCCTGTCACTT
>NW_009692727.1:13166-76612 GCF_000703405.1 Apaloderma vittatum
CTTTCCCTCCAGTCCCTTCCCCAGCCTCGTTGCTCTCCTCTGGACCCGCTCCAGCCCCTCAAGGTCTTTCTTGCCTCTGGGCCCAGCCCTGCACACAGGGCTCGAGGTGAGGCCTCACCAGGGCTGAGCACAGGGGCAGAATCACATCCCTGCTCCTGCTGGCCACACTGTTCCTGACACAAGCCAGGATGCCATTGGCCTTCTGGGCCACCTGGGCACACTGCTGGCTCATGTTCAACCAGTGCACCCAGGTCCCTCTCTGCTGCGCCCCTCTCCAGCCACTCCTCCCCCAGTCAGTAGCGCTGCAGGGGGTTATTGTGGCCGAAGCGTAGGACCCTGCACTTGGTCTTGTTGAACTTCACACCGTTGGCCTCGGCCCATCGACCCAGCCTGTCCAGGTCCCTCTGCAGTGCCTTCCTACCCTCCACCAGATCAACACTCCCCCCGAGCTTTGTGTCATCTGCAAACTTACTAAGGGTAGACTCAATAAAGATGTTGAACAGGACTGGGCCCAGTACTGATCCCTGGGGGATACCACTGGTCACTGGATGCCAACTGGCTGCCGCACCAGTCACCACCCCTCTCTGGGCCCAATATGGGGTAACAGAGAGTGCTGGCTGGTTTTTTAGAGCATCTTTTTGATAGCTCAGCAGCACAGTGCAACTGGATCAACAGCACTCAACTAGCCTTTGTAGATCCTACAGGAGATCACAGGAATCAGATACTGAATTACTCGAATGAATTAAGCATTCTGATAAATATCATCTTTATTGTGACTTCTGTTTTCAACATTTCCAAGAAAAGTGAAGGAAGGAAGAGAATTTAGATTTGTTTGGCATTGAAAGTGTGCTCAGCAATTTAAAATGCACAGATATAAAACAAACCATTGGCCCAAACAATTCATAATTTTGAAAAGATTCCTGCAAACCGAAGTCATCATAGCTTCCTGATGCTGAAACCCTTTCTAATGAAACGATTTTTCTTCAAAGGTGAATACAGACATCGCAGATGCATAACTTCCACTCACCTACAAATATTTCAAATTCTTAGTATCCTCCATGCTTCCCATGTTTTCTGAATTAAGAATATTCTACATGTTTGTTCTGGTTTGTATGTACTTCTTCATTTGGCTATTTGTATTTTTTAAGGGAATTGTATTTTCTCTGTTTTTATGAAATTCAACTGTCAGAAGCCTTAATAAATATACCTGTATTTTTATTTAATGCACCATTTGTTTTCATTTGATGCATATTTTCATGAGCAGTTCTTAAATTAAGGTATGATCCTCTAAAAAACTCTTTAGCCTCAGTACCATAAAGTTTCCAGGCTTTTAACTATGCAATTTGTATTCAGAATTCTCTGTATAAGGACATAAAACTTGACACCACTTCTGGCATTAAACATTTTACTTCAAGCTATTATTCCTTCAGTGCCAGATGTATTTTGTCTTACAATTCACAGAAAAACAGTATTCTTTCAAATGAGATATATAGTAAGTTTTATATTGAATACCATTGGCCTGTCCTTCACTTCTGTGGAGGCTAGTTTTGCCTTTAGACTTTGAAGCCCGCAGATAGAAAAGAACATAGCAAAAAGTGCCATTTTATAAAGCATGCTTTATATGCTTTTTGTGCATGAGGTGTTTACTTACGTGCTCAGAAATGTTGGTCAGTTACAACTTGTAGACAGCACATTACAATTCACTGTTTTTCAGCAGACTTAATATTACTTTTAATAGGCAGAATGACATCAGGGAGCACAAGCTGTAGCATTCACTTTCAAGGTTATTCAGATAGGATGACACAAGGACTTGCTGGTACCATAAACACTCCCCACTCCTCCTACACGGAAGGTACGTAAGCCTGCAAAACAAGCTTGCAAGTGCTGAAGGGCTCTGGATGCGGAGTTTGGCAGATGCATAGAAATAGCAGAGAGAAGAAAGCCTCTAGTGGTGATATAAGCAGGGATTTCAGGAGCAATGTAATGATCTGCATTCATGTAACTACGTGCTACTCGGGACGCACTGACCGAAATGGTCTGGATGTGGAAGCTGCCTTCCCATTCTGTAAACCAGTCTGATGCAGGTCAATGGTGTCTCAGTCAACAAACCAGTATCCCTGGTTGATTAGCCTAGATGACAGTCTGTGCTGGGAAGTGCAATCTGTTACATGTTTTGATATCCACAGCAGCGCTTTGACCGTTTATATGCTTTTCCATTTGTTTGGATAGCAAAAAATGTCTTCCAAGTATCAGCATTATTACCTTAAAGAAAAAGAAATAGAAATTGTGTGCAGCTTGCACAATCACACAAGTCTTTTGAAAGAGGCAACTGGACTTGAGAGGGCAAATTGCCATGACATATTGCAAATAGGAAAATCTTGCTCAATTTTGTGGTTTGCCATGCCTCTTGCATTTTAGAAAAGTGTTTTGCATCATTTGAGGGTAAAAACTGTTATAAATATTAAAACCCAGAGCAGCTATGGTGCTCTTCTAATGCTTTCTTAGACTTAATGTTAAACAGAACCTTGCAGAAGTTCTGTGGCAATGGAATTGCAACCATGCTGGCCAGCCAGCCCTGCTGTGAGTCAAAGAGCACTTCATAAAAAAAATATTTTATTGTCATATACATATCTAATGCAGAGAGTTGGATTTCTTTAGTATTAGGATCTTCAAAGTGATCTCTAGTATTTGAAAGTGCTTTATTTATGAGGTCTTTGCCTTTTGTTTTCTGCAATTCATGCTTCAAGAAGAAAATACAAATATTAATCTAAGGTTAAGTGCAAACAGATCCATAGAGATGATCTTCAAACCATTTTCAGGTGATGCTCTTCTTTCTTTCATACTGATAGACACCCAACCATACCCAAACTTGCATGAGATACTGCTCTTAACATTTACTCACTGTTACAGGTATTAATAATGTTTTAGGACAGGAAAAGAAGAAATTCATTTTGTCAAGGAGTTACCAGGAAGAGCAATAAATTCTCCTTCCATTAGTTAGCAGCTGAATGGTCCTACGAGCCACTTTGTTACTTACAGCAAAGTATCATGCAATTGATTCTGTTGTACTTCAGTATACATTCCTCAGAAGTCTTTTTTCCTTTTTCATGGTTTCACTTACATAAAACATATGAAATATTTTAACTAATGCTGTTGTACTTCTCTAAGTTTTCAGATGTTCAGAAACTCTTGCAGTGCTGGGGAGAGAACATCTGATTTCTCTAATAAATGATCAAACCATCACAGCAAGGAATCAGAACATGCAAGTGGCAAAGTGTTTTCGCATATGACAGCAAATTGTGGACTGCCTGCTTTGAAATTTTACTCTTTACATAACCAGTGAACAAAATATTAAAAAGAAAGTGTATAAACAATACCCCCAAAACGAATGTTCCCTTTCAAAACATGGCTGTCAATTAAAACAGCTTTACTAGAAAACAGTAATAAACTGCCTGATTCACCCAGTTTTCTCAAGGAGACGTGACATTACCTGCCATGAACAAAGTACAGCTGGTTTTCGGTTACAATGCTAAATGCTTCAGCTTTCCCCTCCCTTATCTTTGATGTCTGTGTTGATAACAGTGTCTTTTTCCACATAGCCACTGTTTGAGCTAACAATATTAGTTTTATACAGCTGAAGATATACATAAAGTACCTGAGGAAACACAAAGTTTGTTTTAGCTTAGTATCAAATAGCATCTTTAAAGGCTGCTTTTCTTAAACACTTGAACTCACTTGATCTCTTTTAATGTGAAGCACTATGTAATGGATCATTCAGTGGGTATACGGGGAGGGGAAAAGATAACTGTTTTGCTCTCAAGAAATGGAGTCCTGTGGCCTTTTTTTTTAGTATTAAAGAGATATGGCAAAAAGCATGAACATTTGAGGTCATCTTCCATTACAACCCATGGCTATTGTTCTGCAGGATAAAATTTACAAGTGAAGGAAGCGGTTAGTTACTACTTCTGATATGATTTTCCAAAGAAAGGACACAGTATCATGATTCACATACTCTTAATGAATTCTTTATATGTACAGGAACAAATTTTGCATTGCTGATGGTACAATCTGGTGGTAGCTTGACAAATCATATCCTTGAAACTTCTCCAAAGAGCAGCCTCATGCTGGTACATTCCTCCAGTGCAGAAGTACCTGACTGGAGATGGCATTCATGTAATAATGGCTTAACCTCATAGCACATGAATATAATGAGTGGGCATGGTCAAAAATGAAAAAGATGCTCTGGGCCAATTTCTTCTGTCTTTTTGGGTCACATTCAACTCAGCTTCAGTTTTGGGTCAAGAGGGAGGCTGGTTGAAGAGCACTGAGTGAGTTGTTTGGAAAACACCAAAGGGGGAACCATGAATTTTTACAGCAGAACCCCTGTGGTGCTACTGCAAGACCTGCACTTCACTTCTCTTATTCCAGTACAAAATGTTATTTCTAAATATTAATAAAACAACAACAAAGCTGGTGAAAGGGCTGGAAAGCATGCCCTATGAAGAGTGGCTGAGGGAACTGGGTTTGTTTAGTCTAGAGAAGAGGAGGCTGAGAGGAGACCTTATTGCCCTCTACAACTACCTAAAAGGAGGTTGTAGCGAGGCTGGTGTTGGTCTCTTCTCTCAAATTAGTAATGATAGGACGAGGGGGAATGGCCTGAAGTTGCGCCAGGAGGGTTTAGATTAGACATTAGGAAGAAATTCTTCACTGAGAGGGTAGTTAGGCACTGGAACAGGTTGCCCAGGGAGGTGGTAGAGTCGCCATCCCTGGAGGTGTTTGAAGAACGAATAGATGTGGCGCTTGGGGATATGGTGTAGTGGTTAGCGAAATTCTGGGAAAAAGGTTGGACTTGATGACCCTGGAGGTCCTTTCCAACCATAATGTTCTGTGATTCTGTGATTCTGTGGCTAGTACCCCAGGCAGAAGAGGGTTAATCAAGAGAAAAGTGAAAGGAGAACATTCTCTTCTTGTTGTTTTCAGAGCAAACCCAGCATGCAGCAGCAGATTTGAAGTAAAGCATTTGACCAAGATTTGTTCAGGCCAGACACACCTTTTCTTGCCTCCTTACTGAATACAGAAAGGTGTGTCTCCCTGAGGGCATTCTGCAGAGTTTTGAGATGTAACATTTTGACAGTGGAAAAGTACAAGTCTAAATATAGTACATTTTTTTCAAACTTTGTTTAAAAGAATGTTCCAATAGATACCTTTTCAAAACTGTACCTTGTTATTGGTTCCTGTGCAAACCCCTTTATTAATGGGTACACTGCAAGCCAATACCAGTATGTGGCTTTAGAAGGGATGAACAGTTTTGGCAAATATTCAGGCCACATGATGGAACTTAGGTTCACATTTATCTTTGTCATAGTCTGGAGTGCAGGAGTTCTTGCTTTTTTGTTTCTTCCTTTTTGTTTACTCACTGGTTCCTCTTCTCCAGCTTTTAAGAAACTATGTCCTTGAAAGGCACAAAAAGTACAGCTAGCTACTTTATTTCCAGAGCAGTTCTTTCCATGATGGTTCTAACTCACAGCTCACAAATTTCTGTTTATGGAAAGAGGAAAAACCTAGCAGTGAGAAGGCAAAAAGAAGGAGACTATAACAAGTCTTTGAGGCATGGAAATTTAGCATTCGAAAATCCACACAGCACTGAAATCACAAGTATCAGAGATGTAGAATTTTAAGGAAAAAGAGTACAACTAGTAAAAACTTACTTTCTTTACTAATCTACGCTTCCAACATTAGAGTTCCCTCATTATACTTGAAATTTTATAATACCACACATCTAATAAAAATCCTGTGAGGGGACAGAGGGCATGGTTAGCGGAAGAGAAGGGAGAAAGCATGTCCAGGCAATTTTTATTGCTCTCCTGATAGGTTTTTCTTAGTGCAAATGAAGGATTCACAGATGGCATGTATTCTCCCCCCCTACTACTGTTTTTGGTGGAACGCCTTGGGCAGAAGAAGGTGACCTCTGGGAAACAACATGCAGGGAGTAACAAGCAGGTCAGGATCTCACGAATAATATCACCTACTGAGGGAAGCCTAAGAAGTGTGATTTCTTCATACTTTACTGATAAAATCTAAGCCCAACCTTCGACGACTCCTCTGACCACACGGATGTATTCTGTCTCGCCTGAGGACCTAGAAAACTCTCTGTTTTCTGAATTACTTTTAAAGCTACATACTCCTTGCAGTAGGTTTTTGCTTACATTGTATAAAGGGCTCTTCAGGCATTGCTGTGATATAGTACATGCCTACTGGAAAGAGAATGAGAATGATAAGAAAACAAAAATTATAAAGAGACAAAAAATAGAGAAGAAAAGCTCTGCATTGATGAAACATAGTATGATGCAATTTTGCAGCATCTTGGTGAGATTTTTTAAATTTTAAAACTACTTTTGAGCAGAAATTATGTCTTTCGCACACTCTTTGATGGCAGAAGTTCTTTCTACTACCTTTCTTTGCAGCACTCAAACTGTGCTGGAAGACACAACTCCAATTTCAATGTAGAAAAAATGTACTGTGCTGGGGGCCACCCTCCTCCCACCTTCCATCAGCACTTGTTAACAGCAGGTAAAGACTCAGCAGGACACAGAAAATGAACTAGTTTCTTTAATTCTTCTTCCCCACTCCTCTCCAACCCAAGAAATATTTAGAAAGCCCATCTGATAGGGGACTTGGTGCCAAACTATCATTTTCCTGCTGAGGAAGCGTGAAGATTTCAGTGTTGCCCATTTCTCTTTGGGAAATCTTGTGCTGATATTGTGACAGGTTGGCCTCTGTCAAGGGGCTCACAGCCTCTGTCCACACGAGTTATGAGAAACTGATGCCACATGCAGCAACAACAATAGCACAACCTGGAAAGAAATACCCAAATGCTCACAACATAACCTAGCAAAGCTGCATGGCTCAGGCTCTTCTCAGTGTCAACTGTGAAGATTCAGCTATATTTAGCCAGGGATAATCCTCAGTTTTTATTCTATCTTTTGTTGTCAAACTGACTGCAGTGCCTTCTCCTGGGTAACTCTTCAACCTACAGGCAGTACAACTTTGTCCCTGGCTCCTTGGAGGGGATGATGGAATTGGAAAAGATTGCCTGGATAAATAAACAGAGAAATTTCCACCAGAATCCATAAACATATATGATCATTTCTTGAAAGAAGAACTGGAAAAGTGCAAAGGTTCTGGATGATCTAGACATTTTTCTTCTAAACCATTTTCACATCTGGGAATCTTTCCTTATAGCCACATCAGAGACAGACCAGATCTTGCTCTGAACTTGAAATGAGGAACCCCTCGGGAAGAACTGTTCAGAATTTTATAATTCCAAGCAGCTCACATATGCAGCTCTCCCTTTGTAACTGACTTTCCAGAGCTCTGGGGTTTTTTTAAAATAAACTCTGTACTGGAGGGAAACTTGTTCTCTTAAAAAATGCTGAAGAGCGTTACAGCCTTCAGAAGAGATGTTCTTTTATCCTATCAGAAACAGATTGGCAAAGAGCCCTCAGTACGTGATCCCTAAGAAAAACAGTGGCCAGTAGCCATGCTGAGATGTGTTTTGAGAAGTATTCTGCCACATCAAGTCCCAGCCAGCACATAGCTGATATCCCCATCCAGCTGTGAAAGGTAGAGATCACAGAAGCCCAGTTAGAAGCTTCTTTTAGTTAGTGGCTTGAAATCTGAAGTAATTTCTTAAAAATTCCTGGGACCCTAAGCCACCGCATGTAGGCTGCCAATCCATTGATTATAGAAAAAATAAAAATCTCTGAAACTTTGTGGATCTCAATGGGAAAGAAAAATCCTCTGTCCCTTCCAACTGCAGTGAAGGAAGTTCCAGACATATTACAGGGTAAAATCCATACTTAGATGGTTGAGAAAAATCATAGAGCCCCTCTAACTTTCGCATGAGTCTCCTTTTTTTTTAAAAAAAAAACCCATAAACTAAAAGGCACCAACTAAAGAAACTATGTTGATGAAGTGAATTATTTAGAGTCCCTCATAATATTCTTGATGCTAAATTTGAAAGATACGGGTTTGATGGATGGACGGTTACATAGAGAAGGAATTAGCTGGATGGCTGTGTCCAAAGAGTCACAGTCAATGGCTCAATGTCCAAGTGGAAACCAGTAATGAATAGTGTCCCTCAAAGGTTCATATTGGGAACAGTACTATTTAATATCTTCATTAACAACATAGTGAGATTGAGTGGACCCTCAGTAACTTTCCTGATGACACTAAGCTGTGTGGAGCGGTTGACTCACTGGGGGGAAGGGTATCATGCAGAGGGGTCTGAACACGCTTGAGAGGTGGGCCTGTGTGAACTTCATGAGGTTCAACAAGGCTAAGTGCAAGGTCCTGCACCTGGATCAGGGCAATCCCCAATATCAATACAGGCTTGGGGACTGAGAGCAGCCCTGTGGAAAAGGACTTGGGGATACTGGTGGATGAAAAATTGGACATGAGCTGGCAATGTGCATTTGCAGCCCAAAAAGCCAGCCATATTCTGGGCTGCATCAAAAGAAGCGTGGTCAGCAGGTTGAGGGAGATGATTCTGCCCTCCACTTTTCTCTGGTGAGATGTCACTTGGAGTGCTGTGTTCAGCTCTGGGATCCCCAGTACAAGGATGTAGACCTGTTGGTGTGAGTCCAAAGGAGGGCCACAAAAATAATCAGAGGGCTGGAACACCCTTTCTATGACGAATGGCTGAGAGAGTTGGGGTTGTTCAGCCTGGAGAAGAGAAGGCACCAGGGTGACCTTCAATATATAAGAAATGTTAGAAAGATGGAGAAAGACTTGTTAGAAAGGCCTGTAGTAACAGGACAAGGGGCAATGGTTTTTAAGTGAAAGAAGGTAGGTTTTCACTGGCTATAAGGAAGGTCTTATGATGAGGGTGGTGAGACACTGGAATGGGTTTCCCAGAGAATTTGTAGATACCGCATCATTGGAAGTGTTCAAGGCCAGGTTGGATGGGGCTTTGAGCAACCTGATCTAGTGAAAGATGTCCCTGCCCATGGCAGGAAGGGTGGACTAGATGGTCTTTAAAGGTCCTTTCCAACCCAAACCATTCTATGATTCTATGTTTTGTATCCCAGAGCTCCAGTAGTATTTTTTTTGATGTGAAGGTCCTACCAGATCTGGCTGCTGGGCTACATGATAAACAAAGGGTAAAGTGAATCAAATCCCATTTTTCTGGAGGTGGTTCCCTTTCCTTTTCCGGCCCTACTGCATGAGTCACAAAGTCTTTGAATGCTTACAACTGCATTCAGGGATGCGTGCAATACAGGCCTACAGAGTGTCCTTTCAGTTTTCCTCAAAATGCATTCACACTGGTCCCTGGTTTTTTCATTCTGTTTTTTTTTCTAATTTTTTTTTCCTCAAAGTCTAGGAAATTGTATTGCTTGCAATCAGCTTCAAAGAGAAGAAAATCTTCAGATTTATATCTCTAATATTTTGAAGAAAAGGAGAAGGCTTTAAGCTAAGCTAAGACATGAGTCATCTGTCCCAAAATTAGACATGAATGAGGGTAACACATGAAGGTTGTTTCCATATAAGACAACATTGTACACAAAAAAACCCAACTACCACATCTTGTAAAGCAGAAGTTATATATTTGTTCTCTGCTTTAAGGTAGCACATACTTACCAAAATGTAGTTGTATTCTAAGAACATAATGTTCTCATTTGCTATGTTTCTGAAAGAGTGCTCTGTAATTTCCCTTTACTAAAAGGGTGTAGATAAATATTCCTGCCAAACAAATGGGCAGGAGCTGAAGACCATGTCTGACTCACCTTGGATTCAACAGTCTGAAACCTAAAAATTCTTTCAGTCTGTTACTGTAGAAACCCTTGGTCCTCCAGAGGCAGATCCTTCAGGAAAGACACGACACCAAGAACTTCTGAGTCTTCCCATCTGTATCCTATGACAGTTACAGGTCCACATAAAGAAACTGGAATCACAAGCTATATCTGCTATGTTCTTCCACAGATTTTGTCAGTATGTAAAGACATAAACCGTCAAAGAGGCTTTTGACAAGAGTAGTAATTTCTGCCTGCTCTCCTCCAGTCCCTTTAACCTTCCAGAGAGAGACTCTTTGGCACATTTTGAATCTGCAGGTGAGCCTTTTGATGTTACTTCCCCTAAATTTCTGCATTGCATCTGTATGTCTACAGAGGGGGTATATTTGCCAGCAGTTGAAAAATGGCATTCAGGAGTCCATGGAAACTGGCCATTGCTTCTCTTCATTTGGAACTTTTCAAGTCTTGGCTAAATTGCTTTACCAGGATGAAAAGCACCTCACAAATTGAGTTCTCAGAAAAGATATTTAACAGAATGCAGTTGCTTTCTGTATGACAAAATTATGTTCTTCCTTAAAATAATAACTAGTTATACCAAATATTTCATAACAATAGAGGATAAAAGGTATGCAGTAATACACAAGGAAAGCACGTTTAAAATAGGAGCTGTGGTTCCTGTCTATCAATTATGAACCTAAATAAATGCAACAAGGGAGCTTTTTGATAACTTTCCAACCCCTGAATTTAAGTTAGTGTTGAACACTGCATTTGTTTTAATTGATTTCTCATTTTTATTAGAGATGATTTAAAGGTAATTGAATCCTTCTACTATAATGCATGAAACAGTGAACGTAACCTATACTCAAGCAGTAAAAGCAGCCTGCCTGTGATGCTGGTGTAACTTGAGTTTTAACAGTGACTTCTGAATACTCCAGATGAAAGCTCTTTTAAGTTTAGTCTGCAAATAGTTTGTGGGCACCATGTACATGCTAGAAGGGATGCCCATCAGGACAAAGTCAGTTGAAGCAAAGTATGTTTTAATCTCACAAAGGAGCCAGACCTTGGAGCCATATGAAAATACAAAACAAAAGCTGTAGGCAACGGTGGAACTGCATGGGAATGCATTATTGCTAACGTGAGCACAATCAGCCTCAGTCCCAAATTCTTGTCATCGGACTTTTGCCAATATGCTGTTTTTTCACACGACCTTGCTCTGTTTATTGCAAATTGCAGCAAAACTACATTTCAGCTCCACAGATGGTAGGTTTGGTCTTCTGGCTGAAAGTATTACAATATCTCCTGAAAATTTTAGATCTGGGCTTGCTTTCAAGGGAATCTCAAGTGTATGTTCCAGCAAACACATCAATTTCATTAAGTAGCCAAGTCTCCAGTATTAAAATTCAACCCTACATTTCCTTCTGTGGCACAATGTGGCACTGCTGACATTCAGTTTAAATCCAGACATCCTAGCAATGTAAAATGCAAACCATAAGGAATAAATGTGTATAGAGGTGAGGAATCCAAAGCCACGAATATAACTTTTCTAATTATGCGTTGCAATAAAATTACATTTTCTGGAGAGATATACTCTTGCAGCTATTTTTGATATGACCAGTACTAATGCCATCCTTAATTCATATTTATAAACCTGACATTCTCATTCTTGGTGATTCAGTAGATTGCAAAATGTCTGAGTTTGTGTTTGATTTCTTTTTAAAAAATGTTATCTTAATAAACCCTAAGATATATTTTAATCTTTTAAAGGTAAATTGAATAATTCTCCAGTGAAAATTTACAATCTTGACATGAAGAGGAATGAGAAACAGAAAATTCTAGTTGGAACTTTATATTAGAATGATGGACCTGCCTGAACTTTTATAATTGGGTTATTTTTCTTTCTCTTGATGTCTTACTAAGGAAAAGCATTTCAGGTTAATACTTCCATACAGTTAGATTTCCCATTTGAAAATGCTGCTGTTGCAAAGAGTTCTTCATAATAGATGGTACCAAGCTCACACTTAGATCTGCTGCCAGACACTAAAGAAAGAAAAAGGCAAGAAAGAAAAAAGGCCTTTAGGTGGAGCAGGTTGGGCTAGATGATTTCTAATGTTCCCCTCGAACCCAAAATATTCTATGATTCTAAATCATCTGTCACAGACTGTTCTAGATTGGGAATGTCCAATAAATAGAATACATACAGACAGCACAATCATTTTAAAGGAAATTTGTATATATAGAAACTGAACAAAATAACTAAACATGTGTGGTAAATCAAAGTTGTTTAAGGAACAAAATTAACATCTCCTGGGAAAGGAGCAAAAAGACTTAGAAGATGTTTCCTACATTACTGCTTGTAACTAAAAAAAATTAAACAAACATTCAGTAAAACTTCCCTTGTCCTTTGCAATTTCAGGTATTACTTGTAACTGAATATTATAATAATTTATGGAAGGGTGGTCATACACTCATGCAGATTCATATTTTAATCTTTTTTTTTCCCCTATTTCAGATTGCTTCTAATTATACTACTAAAATATTTTGAACTAAACTCTTTTGCTAATCTTTTGTAATACTTGGTATTCTGAAAACAATTATTTGAGTTTTTTTCTTTTTTTTTGCATGTATAGCTACACACTTTTATATAGGAGATAAAATCTATATATAATTCTGAAATGCCAGCAATATTCCTGAAACACTGAGAACAATCCCACAGCAAGCTACAGTTATCATAACTTCTTTTATAGAAATTGCATGTTTACAAAGATAGGGTTAAATTCTAAACCATGTTACAGTCTGCTGAATTTCTACAATGCTAAGGATGGTTTATCAAGGGCCCTAGTTTACAGAAATCAAACAAGTATTCTGAAATATGACCCTAAAATGCCAACCACCAGCTGGGAACAGCTAAAGCACAGTAGCTATGCTTATGATCCTTTCTGTTCTCCAGTTTTCTTCAAGAAAAAAACAACACAGAAACATGCAAAATGCAACAAAATACCACCAATAAACCTACCTAAACAGCATTATTTATTTTATAAATATCTGCTCGTGGCATTTTATGAAGCTTTATAAACTGTCTTCTTATTTTGATTGGCTCCAAGTTATGCCCAGCTTTTCCATTCTGACCTCCTTCCTGCCTACACCTTCACCCACATCAGCTCAGTAAGAGTGATCCAAAAGTGCTTTCAGGGCCGCATTCCCAGGGCACCCACATAATGCATAGGCTTGGGGTGCCCTCAGTAGTGTCTAACAGGCATAAGGCACTAACTACGACCTCAGGACTCATGATTCTTTGCAGCATTTTCCATTGGATCCTCACTGGCAACTTGGGATAAAAATTTGCATCTGAGAGTGCCTTAGGTCACTCTCACATTGTGACCCCCAAAGTACCATCACCCACCCTGTGCTGCCTCAGGGCTCACAATCCTTCATGTGCAGGAGGGTTCTTGGAAAAAAAAATGAAAATGCCCAAACAAACAAAAGAGTTTCTTCAGCTTGCATTAGACTATCTCAAAAACCAGCCCTAGCAGAGATTGCTTTTGAGCCGAGACAGATGTTCTGCACTGGTCACACATGCAGGGCAAGGCTGAGGGCACTCCGGCAGGCTGGTCAGAGGACTCTTCCTACTGCTCCTCTTCCCCTCCCTTCAGTCGTCATTGGGAGTCTCATGGAAAAGTACAGAGTATGGTTTTCTTTGGATGGCTCCTGTACTGCTCACAGCCAAATGCTGCTGCCAGAAACACGTAGTTGCTTTGGGGGAGAGGTGAGGCTTCTGTAGCGGACAAGAGGCTGATCTTGACACTGGTGATGAATCACGTACAAAACAGGGAGCTGCTTATAAAGTGGGCTTGAAAACAAGAAAATGTTTCCTTTATGGCCAGACTTGCCAAGTGGGCTCAAGGCACTTGAATAAGAGATCTCTAACATGGTCTTCAGAATACATGTCCCGAACAAGAGACTGATTGGTATAATGTGAGATTTTTAGGAATTTTGGGGTTTTTGTCATGTGAGGTTCATACTAAATTGTGGCACATTAACATATAGACAAACCAGGAGCAGGGCATAGATAGCAAAACCAGTAACAAATATCAAAAAAGAGGGAATAGTCTTACTTGGTAACTCTGCTCTATGTTCAGGCAAGCATCACATGCTTTGGAGTTTGAAAATATTGCTTTACAGTTATATTAGAAATAATCAATTTAGCACATTTAAATGGAGTTATTTTCACAGAGTCAGATAACGTTAGGGGTTGGAAGGAACCTCTGAAGATCATCTAGTCCAGCCCGCTGCCAGCGCAGGATCACCTACAGTAGGTCACACAGGAACGTGTCCAGGTGGGTTTTGAAAGTCTCCAGAGAAGGAGACTCCACAACCTCTCTGGGCAGCCTGTTCCAGTGCCTCTTCCACCCTCAAAGTCAAAAAGTTTTCCCTAACATTTTTGTGGAACCTTTTATGCTCCAGTTTGCACCTGTTTCCCCTTTTCCTATCACTGGACACCACTAAGAAGAGCCTGGCTCTATCCTCCTGACACTCACCCTTTACAAATTTATAAACATTAATGAGATCACCCCTTAGTGACCCCTCGGGTATATACACTACTTATTCACTCTTTGATATTCTGAACATAATTCTTGTTACCTGGTTTTCATGTCTGGTCCAGACTGGAAATAACAGCAACAAATCTGACAAGAAACTAATCTACTGCAAACATCTATTTCCTGGTTGCATGCACTGTGCAAAGGAGCCTGTTATCCCCAAATATAGGTGCTAAGGAACTGAAACCAGAAAAGTCAACCTTTGCTTTATATAAAGAAAACAGTTTTGCAAAGAGCTCAATATCCTCCCGCGGAGTTCACATTTCAGAAATATCTTTACAGTCAGTGAAGTTTTAATATCTCAGCACATTAGTCTGCAATGAACTCCAAGCGTGTGGGTCATGGGCTGATGCAAAATCTCACTAAAGCGAATGCAGTGTCATGATCACGATCTGCACCATTGCAACGCCATAAATGAAGAAAGATGGCACATTATGCATACAAAAAGAATGCAGCCCAATGTAACGTTCATCCCCTCTCCTCACAGCTGAGTAATTTCTGTAAGTATCATGCAATAACTCTGGTTGCTCTTGCTAAAAGGCAGCGCACATCCTGCCCACACCTTCCTGAACTAGATATGTCAGTGAATCAACTGCAATTTCATTAATCAGCAGCGATTTCCCCTCCACAGTTTTAACAAACTTCTGAGAATTACTAATCAGAAAATAGCTTTTCATTTTCACAGCAAGGTAAGAATTCCACCTTTTATTTAAGCACACAACTTAAATCCATCCTAATTTATTTTTTTTTACATAAGGTTACAAATGCACATAAGCAGATCTGCAACTGAAACAAATGACTGTGCACTATCCCTGCTGAAGTTAGACATTTAACTGACTGTACATTTCAAAGAAAAGTAAAAAGTATTGTTTCTGAGATGAGGAATTCAAATTACTCAATTCTTCTAAGGATTAGAATCTTCATTCCCATTTTTGAATCAGATGAAGGAATATATGTTTTGGAATTCATAAGCAAGTTCACTTAACAGCAAAGCCCACAGAGACACTGGAACAGCTTGCCCAGAGAAGTTGTGGAAGCACCATCCCTGAAAGTGTTCGAGGCCAGGTTGGATGGGGCTAGTGGGAGGTGTTCCTGCCCATGGCAGGGGTTGGAACTAGATGATCTTTAAGGTCCTTCCAAGCCAAACCATTCTGTGATTCTATGAAAATTAGCATTCCTTACTTTTAAGAACTAAGGTAAAAAAAAAAAAAATTCTTGTGTATATGCAGAGAGTTATTGGTAAAGAATTTATTCTACATGTGGGAAATGCAACAACTGCCAAGGCATATGAAATATAAAAAGAAAACAGAGAATGGAGTTTGTCAAAAAACCCTGCAATAACATATCAATCACGAAGTTACCCTATCGTTACTAACACACCACTGAAATTGTCAGTGGACTTGCTGACTCTTCAGCAAAAAGACAGGTTGCAAACTGCTTTTGCGGGCACATATTGAATGATTTCCCAAATTTTTAAGGATAAAATATGTTCAGGCACATTTTGTAAAATACCAAAATTGACCGTAACACATAAAAAAGTACTTCAACTTTTTAATGAAAGATGCATAACACTGTCTTCCTTCAGCCAAAAAAGTCCTTGATTTTAAAGGGAGCCACTTCCTTGCAATTTTACTGAAGAAGAATGTGCAGCTCTCCTGCCCACTTACGACTGAGTGATGAATTACATTCAAATCTCTGAAGTTTTCCACAGAGTCCTTTTTTTCTAAACTAAAATAAATACAATTCTGTCTTTTTTTAAAAAAAAAATTTACATTCTGCAGTATAAAACTACTACCAAAAATTGTCTTGCTCTGCTTCTTTCTTCCTTCGAAGAGGAACAAAAGGATTATTCCTCTGAGTTTAGCACCTCTTCCTTACGGTACAAGGATTCTCGGTGCAGCAGTTTCCTGGAATCCCGGGCGCGCTGGCAGCAGTGGTACGGCAGGCTGCAGGCAAAGCCTGAAGAGATAATGCTGAAGCATCAGGTGCCTCCTGACAAGTGACCCTCTAGCTGGTCCATCCCTCCTCCAGACATAGGGTAGGGACCAGCCAGTTTGGGGGCACCCCGATGCATGTTGGAAGGCATGGGTACAAGGCGGTGGGGACAAAGAAGCCCAGAGGAATGTGACACCCTGGGAAAGAAGGCCCTGAGGGAAGGAGCAGAGCACCACACGGGTGCTCCAGATCTCACCCTGACCCAATTTGTATTAAATCATGCTTAGATTCTTATAGAGGTGACCTAAATTAATTTTTTCCTGTAAGAATGTCTTTGGATTGATACTTCACTGACTTAACTTCTGGAGGGAAGCAGATGACACCAGGACATACCCATTCCAAACTGTGGTTTATCAGCTTATGCAGTAACTCAAGGAAGGGGTAGAGGTTGGAAAGATGTAGTCATACAGGAATTTGGAACAATGATATGTGATAATGAAATCTTAGTGACTTAAGTGTTCAGCAGTTTTTCGATCAGGACCAACCTTTCAGGAAGGCATCATCACCAGCTCATATAATGACCCATACTCCTTTTCAAATAAGTTGTCCTGTCACCATGTACCTGTTTACTTTCCAGAGTGAAAAGGGTGGTAACTTGTAATGACACACTTTTTGTGCCTTTTACAAAACACTATTTTTCATTTTTTTTCTGTATGGCTTTTGAAGATAGAAATAAAAACATAAATACTGATGTATATGTATTTATATACACACATAGGAGAACATATGTCTCTCCTGCACATTCTCATGACTAATCTCCTAAAATAACAATGTTTCCAAAGCAGTACACTGAGAACCACCAGACAAGTCAGGAAGTAGCATCAGAATTAATCTGGCAGGACATGAGAGAAACAAGCATGCTATGAGAGGGCAGATACTTCAAACCCTGGAATTATGAAGGGCAAGTCATATTCTTACTGAGCGTCCATGTTCCTTCAGGGTTTGAACTACAGCACAGGCAATGCTATTGTTGTTGCTACAACGATCTGTGGTGAGAAACTGAAACAGTCTTCAGTTAGCCAAACTTCATTTATTAGTAAATTCAAAGGAATAGTGGGAAAACTAATTGTAGAAAGAGCTGGTATCATCTACACAGGCAGAAATTTGCCCCCATGGGTGTCTCATAAGAGGGAGCAGCTGCAGTGGATGGCAACCAGCACCCCACGAGCAGAAGCCCTGATGGTGTCACCCTGCTCCAAGCATCTCCTTACGCCTCGGGAGAGCCACGACACTGACACCCGTCAGCTTGTATTTCAGGTCATACGGAAGAGGAAGCAAAAGGCTCAAAGGGGGAATGCTCACAGCAAGAAACAGCAGCTGAGCAAGGAATCTGGCTCCGTGCAGAGCCACTGGCGAGGCTGGGAGGATCCACAGCAGTGCCACCTGGGACATGCAGAAGGAAGGAGCTGCTCCACCAGTGTGTCCCCAGAGGCAGACAGCACTGACTACAGGCGCTTCAGTATGAATGTGAGGTGAGAAATGGGTCATAAGCTGTGTGGCTGGAGTTGCTGAAAAAACTGGGATCTACCCGACAACTAGCAGCAGTGACGCAGATGAGGTTTTGAAGGGATATGGAGGCAGCCCTTTACAGTATGTTTACATTGTTTGAGAAACTGAGAAGCTACCTGTGCTGCCTGCTAGGACTCACAGAATCAAAGAATGTCAGGGGTTGGAAGGGACCTCGAAAGATCATCTAGTCCAATCCCTGTGCCAGAGCAGGATCACCTACAGTAGGTCACACAGGAACGTGTCCAGGCGGGTTTTGAATGTCTCCAGAGAAGGAGACTCCACAACCTCCCTGGGCAGCCTGTGCCAGTGCTCTGTCACCCTCACAGTGAAAAAGTTTTTTGTAATGTTTTTATGGAACCTCCTATGTTAGGGGGCCTGTTAGCTCAGTGGTTTGAGCATGGTGCTGGCAACAATGACCAACACCGAGGTCGCGGGTTCGATTCCCGCTCGGTCCCCATGTGCTGCCTGGTCTAGTTGAGAGGTGGCGTCCCTGCCCATGACAGGGAGGTTGGACTAGATGATCTCTAAGGTCCCTTCCAGCCTAGGCCATTCTATGATTCTCTTTCTTCTGGAAAATATATGTTTGTTTCTCCTTGCAGAGACACATTACTCCACCATCAATGCGAGTACAGTCAGTCAACTCCAAGCGCTGGCATGATCGTATAAACACCTTTCTGCGCTGAGCAACAAGTTCCGAGTCAGCTCTTGGAGCAGGCAGTTTCAGACACGCAAAGACCACAGCAGCATGGGGAATCTCCTGGGGCTGCAGGTGTCCAGGACAGAGCGCTGAGAGCCTCCTGGGTGTCAGACACTGACCCTTCTTCCCCATCTGACCTGGCACACCACGTGCAAAGATACACTTTGTATCTAAACATACCCTTTTGGCCAGTCTGTTTGCAAGATGGACTCATGACAGAAACAGATTCAGCAAGAAGGTGTCTCTGTCCCAAATTAATTGCCATCACATATGGGTACAGAAGATTTTAATTAGTAGTTTATTAAGAAACACTTCCTTAAAGAGAGGAAAGAGAAAGAACAAAGCAGGCTTATCTCCTGAATCATGAAAGGATCAAATCCACAAATGCTGACAAATTTCTTCTAATTAGTCTTTAGTAAACAGCTGATGCCTCATCAAAAAAGAAAAAAAAAAAAGACAAGAAACCCCAAACAGCTCCCCCCCAACACACATTCTGCTTAGTAATAAATCTGTCCTATCTGTCATAAGCTTTACGAAGGTCAGAAAACTGGCATCTTGTGATATACCCAGGTTATTTATATAGATATTCATCATCACTTCTCTGAAGTTCATGTGAAAAAGATCTTAAAAGGTCCTAAAGCATATAATCTATATTTTACCATTAGTGACTACAGAGGGTTAGTGACTCATTCTTGATCTCGTCATAATCGATGGCATTACTCATTTGCTTTGGTAGGCACAAGAAACTCTAAAGTTGAAATTCTGATTTCCTGAAAATAACAGAATTTTTCTGTCCATTTTACTGGATTCTGTATTTCAACTTGAAGCTCTGAAGAGAACAGAAGTCATTCATTGCTTTGCAGAGGCCCAACACAATGTCTGTATGCCTTAAATCCCTCTTAAATCTGGTCTGAATGGCAAACTTGTCGCCAGAAAGTAACAGAGCCACATATATTTCTGGTATTCTTTTAAAATGCAAAGGTCTTCAAATAAGACTGTATACCCTGTATATGCACCTAGTCAGCAGTCTACACTCATATTTAGCCCTATGTTGAACCTAAAATCTAAAATCCTATTTACCCTCCAATATAATTTACAGACATTGCTGTATCAGCTTCATGGATTACATGTGTGCACCCTGGTTCTCTAGTTTAACAACTAGCCCCAGGAGCAAACTTTATTTTTCTGTTTAGAAAAAATACGCAGGTAAACATTCCTTTCGTAAAGCCAGTTATCTAGACAGCATGCGTGATAAACAGACCAAAACATTCACTTCCGCATGTAATTTAAGTAAGGAGACCTCCAAAGCCTTTGTGATTTTATATAATATATTCAAGTTATATCTTGTACACTTTAGAGTCAGTGTAAAAAAACATGTATGAAACATCAATGAACTCAGTGGCCAACATTTGAAACGCTGCATGAATCTCATTTTCACAACTCCAACCTCCTGGAATGAGCCTGTTCCATCCCCTTTTTAGAACTTTTTCCTGTTTGCTAGCTTAGCATTTTCTCTCAAAAAGCACTGATGTACGACCTATCTAGTCTTCTTGAGAAAAAAAAAAAAGGAAAATATTAAATATTTACTTTTCAAGTGGACTTTTTAACATTAAATGTGCATATTTTCCTGTTTTATTTCTTCTAATAAATTTCAGATGGTTTCAGATTTGAGAACAGGACTATGAGACAAAATAACAGAAGGCAGTGCTACAGTAAAAAATCCAACTTCAAAATCCAGGTTATTTTTTTATCTAAGGAAGAGTCAGAAGTATTTTTTGCAACAGAAAAACAAAGATACAAAACTTCAGGATACAGTATTGTGACTTTGTACTATTCCATTTCATGTATGAATTTTTATTTACTCATACAGTTTAAGCTTCTCTATGCTGCATTATTTTCCGGCTGCAATCACCACCTAAAACCACAAGAGGAATTACCAGGTTCAGAAACAAAGAGAAACCCAAAATACAGGCTGTCATTTGCTGGATAGCTGCTTCTTGTGATACTTTCTCCCCCAAGCTCTGACACTGCTCCCAACTTCAGCAGTGGGTGTCTTTCATGACTGGCCCTCAAAAACTCTTGTGTTTCTCCCCTTCACCAGTGCTGGGAGTGCTCTAGTCAGAGCAGCACGGACAAAGCACCGAGCCTCTTGGCCAGGCTTTCCTGCAGGCACCAGGTTTCATGTTGGCCCAGTTACATGTCCAGCAGGACTTCAAGCTACCCTGGATACGTCTCCCATGAGCACAGTCACCATTAAAGGCAGGACGTGTCAGGATCCTCAGTCCGTAGCCCATGAAATCCCACATCCCTACTGTGATCATTCAGCAGACTCAAGACAGCTTTTTCATGGTAAGACATTCTCTAACCACTGCAGTAGGATGGGAACGTAACAAAACAGGTGTTAGAAATCGCAGTTCACAGCAAAATTTTTAAGTTGCAGACAAAATACAACAATACATTTTTCACTGGTGTGTCAGGGACAGTATCTTTGTGAAGAAGTCTCAGGTACACTGTTTAATACCTAAGCCTTCATTGCTGTGTGAATATTTCAGGAGCATTGCATGGAGCCACAAGAGTCTGTAGACTGTAGGTGGAAAACCACAGAATAGTTGAGGTGAAAACCACAGAACAATTAGGTCAGGAGTAGCCTCTGGGGGTCACTCCAAAATATGCACTGCTCTACCTTCATCCAGTGAGCCAGTCATCTCAGAGGATGTATTCAGTTCGCTCAGACAGTGTTTGCCTTTGGTAAAGCCATGTTGGGTGCTCCCAGTCACCACCTTGGCATCTGTGGGACTGGACGTGGCTTCCACTTGCTCCATACCAGACTGAGGTGAGTCCGACTGACCTAGATCCTCCTTCCTGAAGACAGGTGTGACATTTGTTTATTTCCAGTCCTCGGGAACCTCCCTTGATCTGCATGACCTTTCAAAGATGACAGAGAGAGGCCTTCCAATTGACCAATTCCCTCAGCAACTTCAATGCATCCTATCTGGTCCTATGGATTCATAAACTCTGGTGCAAACTGCATATTTATAAAGGAGCTCGACCTTACAAATTAGACATAAGACACGACCTTGTGTATTTACAAAACGTATGTTATTATTTGGTTAAGCACACCTGAAAATGTAAGGAGTATACATAAATTATGTAGATTCCATTTATCCCAGGCATCCTATCCCCTGGAGCATGAGGTCTAATCATAGATTCACAGACTCATTTGGGTTGGAAAAGATCTTCAAGATCATCGAGTACAACTATTAAGCTAGAAATGCCAAGTCCACCACTAAACCATGTCACTAAGTGCCATATCTACACATCTTTTAAATCCCTTCAGGCATGGTGACTCAGTCACTTCCCTGGGCAGTCTGTTTCCTATTCATCAGTTTCCTATTAATCTCTTCCACCTTTTTCTATTTTCTCCTTTGGTCTTCTGTTTTTATCGATCCTAAAGCTGGGGGATTTTTTTTTCCATATCCCTCACCACACCGCAACCACTTCTACTAATGTTACAAGCCATACCCCTAAGTGCAGGAAGGAAGAGATGAGATTTCACTGTGCTGCAGAAACAAAGGTATGGTTTTAATTGACCTTTTGTAACAGTAAACAAGAACAGAAAACAGAACACATAACTCTTCCATCCTCAAAAAAAAAAGCAACTTTCCTTACTAAGGAATAGTATTGAACTGTAAATAAAATTTTTGTGGCAATAGGTGTCACAATACTAGTGTTGCATTCACCTAGAGCTGGCAGATGGGACATCCAGATGATGGTACTAACTACAGGAATTCTTAACCCATGCACTTTAAATATATAAATGTGAAGCCCTTTACCTCATTTATGAAGTGGTTTGAGCGTGGTGCTGACAATGACCAACATCGAGGTCGCAGGTTCGATTCCCGCTCGGTCCCCCTGTGTTGCCTGGTCTAGTCGAGAGGTGGCGTCCCAGCCCATGACAGGGAGGTTGGACTAGATGATCTCTAAGGTCCTTTCCAGCCTAGGCCATTCTATGATTCTATGATTCTATGAAATACCGGAAAGAAGGAATGCAGAATCTCTCACTTGGTTCCACACCCATAGACATCAACCGGTTCCTCCACAGCATGGCACCATGGCTTGACTTCAAAGTGTCCTTAGTGGTACCAGTTAAAGGGCAGAGCCTGAATGAGTGACATCTGCATTGTTGGGGAAGCTCCAGATGACAGTCCTGGTGTAAACCAGCCACAAATTCAGTAATGCTCATGAAACATCTCAACTGTCTTCCCAGTTGAGGTGTAAATACAGATACATGATCACAGAGGTTAACTGAAAAGACGTTGAACCTGTTGGTCTGGATAGTCTATGTGAACATGAAGATATCTCCAAGGTGAGATGGTGTTAATAGCTGTCATCAATCAAGGCCTTGATCTCTGGACAACATTAGATCTTGTCTCTAGGCAATGACAGTTCTTAATGGGCATGCTAACAGCCTTCATTTAGGCTACAAGAAAGCAGTAGCTGAATACTTCAAGGGACTGAGATAACGAGACAATAGAAACTACTGCTCGAGGCAATTGTGTGCATGATAAAACCTAAGTAAGGCAATACTTTTAATATACCCAACTATCTTATTTGAAAAAAAACAAACAAAGTTTAATTCCTTCTTCGTTTATCCAGGGAGAACAGAAGTCAGCATATCCATTAGTTTCCACTGTATTTGAAATTGCCTAAAAAAAATCAGAGAAGAGCCAGCACAGCTTTTTAACTCGAGGACAAGGCTATTTCTGTTGCTTCCAGGATCTTCAGACAACCTGATCACTTCATGTTACCCAGCGCAAGCATCCTGCAAAACCAAGGCAGCTCACAGACACACTAGGCAACTGAATAACATGGACCTACAAAAGGCTCTGCACAGTCAGCTCAATCCAAGGGGGGTTTCTTAGCTCTGCTAGGCCTAGCAGAATCACTATTTTGCATGGATTTTCTCAGTAAGCATGGCTTCGCCAGCCTTCTCTCAGCTGGGTCTGAGCCAGCTGAGTGCATCTCTCCTCAAGCTAATGAAGTCTTCAAGAAAGAGGAGCACTGAAAAGTAAAGTGAAGAGATGCTGAACGGCTCTGAGGGCCAGGCTGTCCTTGGCATGGATGGCAGGCAGATCCTGCTGCATCCCAAGCTGCTCCATTAGATGCTGCTCTCATGCCTTTGCATCTTACTTCACATGAGGACTTCTCTTACCCACACGCCACCGGTTCCTTGCTTCCTCCCTCCCATGGCCTGGGCACATAAAAGGAGGGAAGTCCTCAAGCAGCCACTTTGCCAAAGAGACAGAACATGCTGTTTGGGGGTTTTTGTGGGGTCAAGTTAATTGTTTTTCTCCTTGTTCTTACAGGGCCTGTTGGTTTTGCCAATATTATTTTACAAAGAGAATCTTAGACTTAGTCTAGTAAGTCTAAGTAGGACACCCACCAGTCTTCTCAAAGCTCAAAATCATCCCAGTCTATGAATGCAAGAGAAAATGTATCAATGAACAACAACAAAAAACCCTGAACAACAACTCAATAAAAAAAAATTGAGAGAAATCAAATGAACTCATACTTCTTCCTAATTTTCTCTAATGTGTTTTCCTCCATCAAAATCTAAAAAAAATACTTCTACACAGTGAAATTGTGAGATTCTCAACCCATATAAATATCATCAGTAATTTATGCTATATTATAAAATACTACTATTATATAGAGATTTTAAAAGAAAAAAAAGCAATGACAAGTTATTTACTGTGTTTCTGGAAGCCTAAGGCATAGATTTATTTAAATTACCCTGTAACATGATTGCTTCCTTAGAATTATTATACAGCTAACATCTCATATAAAACTGAACCATTAACATGGTGAAAAAAACGTACTTAGCAACAGAAAAGCTCTGTCACAACATTGTATTTTAGACACAACACTGGATGTATAAACTCTACCCAAAACATACTGGAAATGCCAAATGTGCACTTGACACACAATTCATACAGCCCTGCTAAGAAATGAGAGAAACCAGGCAATGCTAGGGATGTAGGCGTGCAAAAACCTCCTGAAGACATCTTTAGGGGAAAGTGCTGTTTTGATTGTGTAACCGGAGGCCCAGAATTCACATCAAGGAACAATTATATTCTCTACTACAGCAGCAATGATCTGATTAATTCAATCAAGTTGATAGATGTCGCTAGCGATTTTTATTACCAAATTCCCCCCCGCATTGTATTTGCAGACCTGACATTAATGTTATTTGGGGGCTGTGCCTTGTTAGAAGAGCTGGATTTGTGACTGACCTGTGGCTGAGAAAGTCATCCACATAATATGTCAAGAAGGAAGCTTGCTGAACATATTGTGCCCTTAAAAATGCTATTCCAGGAAGAATCAGTCACCATACCAGTTGTTTCCACAGTTCACTACTGTAATTGCCTGTCCTACATGAATTCCATAGGTTAATGGAATTATCTCATTTGGGGCACAAAACTAAAAGAGAAAGTACGACTACAATAACCAGCATGGATTCACTCACAAAAATCACCCGGGAAGTTTGTGTGTTAGTTTTAAAGGTTAAAAATCTTTTCAGGCAGAGTGACAGGGTTCTGTGCACTTTTGCGGTCAGTCAGAATCTTTGTGGTTGCTCCACAGACAGATATAACAAACATGACACTGACTTAATTTTAAATCATCTTTCCATTATTCAGCTCTTTTTTGCATGCTTACAGATCACAGATCCCTCATCACCTCACTTCTGCTCATTTTGTATCATCACATAAATATCCTGTTGGGTCTGCAGATCTCGCATAACTGAACCCTGAAGGCCCAAGAGTGTGTGCTGAGGGCAGAATAAAGCTATACCAAAATATTGTGGGTGCTGAGAAGCCACTTTATCTAAGGAACACTCAAATGGCTCAGTTTGGGGATTGACTGCTGCAGGCGTTGTGAGGCAGAGCACACAGCTCGCTCTTTCTGCTTGCTGGGCACCAGCAGCGTGCTCTGTACGAGTCTGAGTGGTCGTGTTCCAGCTTCATCCCAGTAGAATGGTTCTGGCTCAATCAAGCAAACAAGCAAGGAAGGTCCTCAGCAACCTTCTCCCTCATATAACCAGTCTGTAGGCTGGAAGCATTTTTGTCCCTGAGTTCCTATCCACGTTCATAAATGATGCATCACTTCTGAATTAATGCACCAAACACTCATAAATGCATAGATGCTTTCTCTTTAATCATACAATAACTGAATACTTAGAAAAAGGAAACAAAAAGTCATATTGTGTGGATTCTTTGCCTGTTTTCAAGATGCTTATAAACTCAAAGTCTGGGCCAGAATCAATTAGCCCTGATTGCCTTCCAAGGTATAAGCACAGGTTAAGCAGTCTTCAAACTCAGCTGTAGTCTTTGTTGCCGTGGTTAAGTAAAATGCTTCCTTGTGCAACAGACAATTGATTTTGTAGTTGTTCTCCATGACTTGCAATTGGATGTAACAGCAATGACGGGTACAGAGGCCAGAGCACCGGAGCCTGGAGACCCTGCTTTATTAGGGTGACAGGCAGACCAGACCACGCTACCGCAGCCTGAGCGTATTCTCAATACCTTCTTACCCATTAGGTGAAACACAGCTCTGGAGAGACCACTTCATGGGTGAGAGACTAATGTTTACTTTGATTCTCCACCTTTCAGTCTCTGTACCATGGCTGCTACAACAGCAGCTCATTATTATTAATTAGGATAGCCTTTTATGACACTTTTGACCAGTAGAAATCATTCCTGTATCACCAGTTCCTTCCAGAGGCACAGAGCCTACCCAGAGCCACCAGCCTGACTGAATTAGTTCTGGGCTAGTGACCAGAGGGGAAAAGCTTGATGTCCTCTTGTTAATTCAATGAGATCTTACTAGCATAATTACAGCATATTAGCTTAAAGTGCAATATCACTTTTCCTAGTGGTTTAATTATCTTCTTTTTTTTTTGTAACAGTCAGTGTTCAGCTAGGATGCTAGCTATATTCTCCATAGAATCACAGAAAATATGTGAACTATCAAGAAAGAATAAGTAATTTTGTAAATTCAAAGTATCATAATACTGAGTTATCATTACACCAGAAAAAATTACATTGGTCCTACAGCTTAGTATTTCAGAGTAAAAAAAGTTTTGCTAGTGGATATGCATAGTTATAATATACAAGATTGTAAGTTGCTGTTTCTCTTGTCAAAATAGAGAACAGACATGAAGCATCTTCCTTATATGCTCTGCTGGCTGCACCAATAAGATCATCTTATGTAAAACATAACACTGTTGTATAAATCATAAAACATTAGCAACGTTATTAGATAAATAATAAACTAAGAAATCATGAATGTCTACAACTTCAGGATATCAACGTCAGTTCAAGCTCTTGTGTCATGGTTCATAGGTCAACTAAAGACCTTACTCAGCTTGCAAAAAAAGAAAGGAAGAAATGAAACCAAAGAGAAAAAAATTAGGAAAACTAGGTTCAGAGACTCCTGATATATCCAGTAGCAACTCCCTCCACAGTCCATAAGTCCATATTTTAAGAAGGCAAATGGGCAAAATCTGTTATGTTTATTTAATTGACATTTTAAAACATCAATAAATCATAATAAGCAAAATCATATCCTAAAAAATTGTAACCATCTGTTACAACCCTTCATCCTGAATACTGTATAATACCTTAAAGTTATTGCCTCCTGACTCTCCTATGCCCATAATAGAAGAAATTGCTTTCTGCTGTGGATACGCCAATTAGGCCAGGTTCAATTAACTACTTTCAATCCCCCAGTACTTTCGTTCTTCTTCTAGTGCTCCTCCTTGGAAGGTCTTTCTTAAGCACACTTTTAAATCTCCTCTAAGCAGCTACTTGGGTCTCTGGCTGCACTATCTACAATAACGTTGAGAGCAGTATGAGAAGCTGCAGCTGTTGCCTGCCTGGCACGTAACGCAGTGCTGTGCCCAGATCCCCAAGCTCAAAGTAATCTGATTTGGTAAATGCATACGTCCTGTGCAGAGAAGCAGAGGCTGATGTGGAAGCAGAAGAGACACAGTTCTGCACAGGCACAATTTGCACCTTAAGATCTAGGGTAAGAACCCCTTGCCTCAGTTTATCACCTTACATGCAAATTCAGGTATCTACAGGCAGGGCAAGTGTCTTCAGACCAGCCTCCTGCACTGGTTCTCGCTGCCAGAAGGCCAGCTCCAGCACAGCACTTTCCTGCTTATCTCCGTGCCTTCCTCAGCAGCCTCTCAAACTGGAAATCCTCTGGAACAGGAATGACAACTCTTGTCCTGTTTGTAACGGACCAAGCACCAGAGGTTCACTAAAGGGGCTCCCAGATGTCACAGGAAGGGTTTGATCGCTTCATGTTAGTCACAAACTACTAAAGGAGATAGCTACTGTGTTCATTCAAGATACTATCATTGCTTAATGAATATCTTGTAATTAGTCGGAATAATGAAAACTTCTCAACTCAAGAAGGACATTGTATGCTTTAATAATGTCCTCACTATCAAATTTCAGTATCCCAGCATCTGAAAAACTTTGCGTGATGAGGGAAGTAGTTCATTCATTATGTGTTCATTAGTAACATATTTAAAGATACTCTTAATCAAAATCTTCTGGTGTTTGAGAGCGGAACATAAATAACTATTTTGAGTTTTTTGAATGAACCACTTTTCCAGACTTAGATCCCTTTTTTAGGTAACAGGAATGGTTTATGTTCATATTCACCAATACTATGAAAATCACAGCATTACATCATAGACACAGCTCATGTCTCACAAGTGGCACTTTCATACTGACTATCTAGAGCAGGAGCTGTAACAGAAGACCTATACTTACATCTTGAAAAAGTATTTTTGCTGTGACATTAATGTTACAGCAGAAGTTAAAAACTCTTATTTTGGTTACACGTAGGCACAGGACAGATGTCTACAGGTGGTTTTGGGGGGATGGCTGTGAAACTGCAACAACTGTGCAACGTCATGCAAGAAAGAACTGGAGCGAAGAAATTTATTTCTTTTGCTCCCATTGATTACTTTGCACAGCAACCAGAACCTAATTTCCACTCCAGTTTGTGCCTCGAGAAGTTTTACTTCAATGATCAGATCCCATTTCACAAAGTTATTAGAAACTCACACATGGTGCTTACTGCACGTTTTGATTTGGAAAGAGGTCAGTGGTCTCCAAGAGGGTCACGTTTTAGCTCTGCAAATGCAAGAACTGCTCCTTCCTTGGCTAGCTTCAATAATGCAAAGTAGTTTGGCTGAATTCTTCCCTGAGTGTCATTGAAGGTTAGGGGTTTTAAAAGGAAAAATTAACACAATGCACAGAGCAAGTAATTATTAAAAAGCACCTGTTTATTAAAAATCCCCATCATTTTGAGGATCCAAAAGCAGATGTGGACACCATTTGGGCACCACAGTGGTAAAGAGCTAGAGAAAGCAGAATTAAACATTTCCAATTAAGTCAGCAATTTCTGCAAGTTGTAAGAAAAACTTCTGTTCTTGGATTGAAGCTGTGAACTCAGTGGGACTAATTTACTATTTCCCTGTCAGTGCAAATCTGTTGGGGCAAGAAGTGGAGATAGAAACAAGCAAGTGTCACCTCTTCTCTCTCACACACCTCTCTGCTCCAGCAGTGCTCCGTGCACACACACGTCCTGCCCGGACAGTCGGAAACTGTTTGGCTGTTTCCGCTATCAACATAATTCCATACTCCTATTAGAATCACAGTAATTTCTAGCTCACCTTTAAGCAGATGAAGCCAATATCTCCATTATCCTATGCAGCCTAGTGAATAGCACTGCGCAGAAATGATGGGCCAGATTCTGCTTAAAGCTCTGATGAAGCAAAATCAGAATAAACTTTATGAACACTGACAATTTGTGCAGATTCATACCTTTACCTCGGAATCACAACTGAACATGGTAGTGTACATTTGTACTGTACATCAAATATTATACATTTTTGCATCTGCCCCCAGTTTTGTGAGGCTTACTTGTTGTCTTTTGCTTTCATAAATTCTACATGGCTAAATGAAAGGCATTTCATCTAATTTGATAATCAGATTTGTAGGCATTGATATTTTGAAGTGGTTAACTGGGTAACGACTAATTTCCTGTGGGATATGCAACGCATTAACGACCCTCTCCTCCCCCTGAACGATGGCAGCATATAAATATCTGCTGCATTTGAAAAACTCTTAAATCACTAGCCATTAAGAAACACTAATAACTTGACTGGTGTCATACATAATTTATTATGAAGACACTACTCTAGACTTCTTCAGAGAATGTCTATGACCTCTGAAACAGTTTCTTGTCAACTTCAGTGACTTCTGCTAGGAATTCCAGTTGGGACAAACTACCAGGCTGCCAGTACTGCCATTTACCAGGAAATTTTACTTTTCTGATATAGGACGGTCTGCCCTCACATATCTGTACAGCTGCTCACAGACAGTCATCAGAAATACGAGCTGGAATCAGGAACAAGGAATATTATAACACAACAGAGCAGATAGTTTGCCTTGCAAAGAAACTAGTTTACCTGCTGGTACTGTCAGTGTTATGAAAACAAGATGAGCATTCATATAACAGAGGAAAGCTACCCGTTCATTTCAGTCCATGGTCAGAGTGACTTATTTTGAACTTAATGGGAGTAGTTCAGTTCACTTGAACAGGAATTTGTGTATATTTCAAACTGGAACATAGAGCATTTCGGACCTTGAAGATGGATGCTTGGTTTCTAAGGAAATGAAATAAACTCATTGATTTCAACAGCCTTTTTGGTAGAGTTCTGCCAAGAAAGGCAGTGGCAAATTGCTTGATCCTGCTTGCACTAGTAAAACAAAATCTTCTGAAAAAAAATTTTAAACTATACCAAGATGAACAGGAATGATCTGTACTGAATAGTTTGAGGTGAACCCAATCATGCAGTATGGATGGCAACAGGATTACATCTGTTTGATTACAACCTAACCAGACCAAAATCATTCTCAAAAAGATGGCTTTGAGTAAGTCACTTCAATACAACAAGATAACAGTACATATGAGAGCTGCCTACAGAGCACACTTCTATCAAATTGTGTTTACTAAGAGAATGAAGATGTTTTAGAATGTCTGCCTTGCATACCATCCCACTATTTCAGGTGAAGTAGGATCTACTTCAAAATCAGAGAAAATAACAGAATGGCAGGCAAGGACTCTCACAAACTTTAAGAAGTGTAGCACAAATTACAGAATTTATAGTAGCTTACAGAAAGTTGTTTACTGTAAAATTGATGGGAATAAAAACAATAAAAGGAAAAATCATCCTCCCTCCCTCTCCTGAACAAGAAAGGTAACTCCCAGGAGTGGCAACATTTGTTCTCTGTTTCTGTAAATCCTTAAACCCTAGGAAACAACAAGCTTTGGTAAAGCGAATACAAGTATTAAACTGAAAACATGTTAGTCCCCCAACCATCCATTAATTCAGAAACTTGTAGCATTTCCCTGAGTGGGATATGCATCTGGGGCAGGTTGCTTCAAGCAATAAAATCCAATTACACTTTAATTTAAGACATTGTTTTTGATAACAAACATGAATATAGCTAAAGGGGAAATTATTTAAAGAAACTTTAATCATTCTGTATTATTTTTATCAGTGCTTCCTGAATAAACTGCTTTCCCATTATGCTAATATATCTAGTGTGTTATTAAATAACTAGCACTAGTCAGCTAACAAATTCCTCAGAGTTGCAAATATCTTCTTTTATTAATATGAATTTCCCCACTAGGATGAGATCATATCCCTAGCAACTTTTCTACATAAATCACTCCAGCAGGATCATTGCAGATGTCACATATAAATTAAATTTGCCTTCAAATAACATTACTTGATGCTAAATAATCTAAATTCAAACTGGCATCA
Organism: Apaloderma vittatum; assembly: GCF_000703405.1. Lineage (NCBI taxonomy): Eukaryota > Metazoa > Chordata > Aves > Trogoniformes > Trogonidae > Apaloderma > Apaloderma vittatum. The sequence goes on from NW_009692727.1 coordinate 44,667, forward strand.
ATAACAATTAACACATATATCTCATATGCCTTGGGGCTTCACATAAATATCATTAGACTGATATTTGTTAAAATATTGTCCTGATTCTTCTCTCATCTGCGCTATGTAAGAAGTAAACATGCCTCCCTGAAACTCACAAAAATTGCAAAGAACTCCAAAAGCAACCAACTCTTCCCCCAAATAAACTCCACCAATAAACCTACCGTACATAGACACTGCCTTTATGGATGGATCTTACAGCAAAAACAGGTTAGTTATGTCTGAAGATCTGCATACGCCAGCCCAGAGAGGAAAATTATGCTTTATGCTTTACAATGAAGTCCATCTGCAAATAACTGTTGAACTGAATTACTCCAGCAGCAAACCCTACACTTGATGCTATCACCTGGTGGCACTGTAATACAGCCTTCCAAATCTCGGTCTCCAGTGCCTGGCTCCCGGGAAGGCACACAGTCCTGGGGCTACTCTGGGCCTCTGCTGGAAGGTTAGGGATGGAGGAAACCAACTGACCTGGACATTGGTTTCTCCTTTGGACCTAAAACCACAGCTGCTCTCCCCTCGAGCAGGCACGTCGTTGGCTCGACATTTGGGAAGAACACATATCTAAATTATATCTCAGGGCTGGTGTTGGTATAAATAATAGCAATATGCGCACACGCTTTGTATTTCGATATTTCTGCCTTAAGCAACAAACTAGCAAGCTAACTGAAGACCCGGGAAGTTTCAATGGGATAAATATGAGAAGACAGCTTTCATACTACTGCAGATGATTTTAAGGGAACATGTTTCCTTGAGCAGATGAACATGAAGATCATGGAATATAACCCCCAGAAAATACCTGCAAATATTAACAATCTGTCCTGTTTGTATAAATATTTTTCCACTGTTTCCTTTAGCAAAGATAGAATAATCTATAAACTGTGCTAAAATACCCAAAACAACATAATGTGCAGCTCCTATCTTCCAGAGCACAGAGATAGTATACTAATTTACATGTAGCTTATGAACATTCAAAACTGAAGCATCCATTGTACTGTTAAGATATCTCTTCAGTGTATGAGGTTGGAAACCACTATACATAGTTTTGCATCCATACATAAAATAAGCATTGATTAGAAAAACACAATCCCACTGAAGTCTCTAGCAACTAAAAAACAAATTATATTTAGTAATTTTCCTCTCCATTTTTACATCTTATTCACACATAAGTCATCCTGACAGTAGAAAAAGGGCAAGCATCAAGACTACAAGTGGGTGGGTACCTAGAACATGCTAAATGTGTCTACCTTTTCCCACTCACAAGAGTGCAACAGAAGGAAAACATTTCTTATCAGTATATATGAAATGAGATTTCTGTATTTTTACTAATAAAATGAATTAGCTAGAAATTCTCTCCCTGTCCTTTAAAATGAAAAGTGTCTTAATATGAGATGCAGTTGAAAAGAATGTTGTCAGCAGAAGAAAAATCAGTATACTGGCTGATTTTAACAGAACATTGGATTAGGGTATGAGGCAGGGTGTTTCTGATATAGTGCATCATTACGCAAGCCCTTTTCAGGTGACCTTCTTGATAGCTCCTCTCCTTCTCACCCGCAGGACTCCTTTCTCATCTGCTTGCACTCCTACCCTTTTGCTCCTTTTTTCCTGTGTTGGTGCTTCACTGACCCTACATTCTTCATACCTGTAGTGCTGCCCACTCCTTCTCTCCAACACCTTTACTCTGCAATTGGCTATCTCTTCCTATGCCCAAGTAGAGCTTATTAATTCATGGGTTATTCAAATGAATTATAGATTCCTCAGACGTATCATTTCAACCATATGAAATCATCTCTCAACCTTTCTTTGCTAAGTAGTATAGGTACAAGTTGTAATAAAGAATTTTTGTTTTCTACCAATGTAAGACAGCTTCACTACTCATGTTTAAAAAAATAAAATTAAATATCCTGTTTTCAAGTTGTCCCTAACTGCCATTTAACAAATCCCGCCCCAAAAATATAAAAAATATAAAATTAGAAAAGAACTTACTTGCAGCATATTGCTCTTGCCAGTGGAGATAAAAATATTTATTGCCCTGAAGAAGAAATTGGCAAACTGTCCAAAAGAAAATGAAGTTATGCTTTTTCTGTCTCTGGTAAATGAAATAAAAAAATCAATTTGATAGTGTTTATGGTAGTAAAACAGTGTACAAGTTGAGGGTTCTAAAATACCATCAAATGCAGGAACACTGTTCAATGAATAACAGAGACACTAAGTTGAACCCAATCCACCTTTATTAATGGAGCTTATTGGAAAAGTGTTTTCCGGCAAGTGAGTTACAATCAAATGTAATAAGGACATGCTGTTCCTAATAATATGATACTCCACTGGATATAGTCTGATTTTAAAAGCCAATCCTTCAGAAAAAACTTGTAATGGAGAAACATATTCTTCCTCTCTTGCAAGAGGTTTGAGGTGAGCCCTTTATTTCTCCAATTACCTATCCTAACTCTCATACTTCTCACTTGTGATTAGTTACAATCCCATCTGTAACCCTTAAAGAGAAACGCAGTTGGTAAAAAAGGCCACACTACTTAGCTAAGTTGACTTGGCTTGTTTTCTAGCAGACGATGAAATCTTTGCTAACAAGAAACAAGGTTTATCTTTTACAACTGTTATACTATCTTCTTCCATCTGACAGGTTTGAAATGTATGTATTTAATATTATTAACACCCCCCCCAAAAAAAATCAGTACAGGTTAGATGCATGTCAGTTGACATGAGAAACTTGTTCTACCTGAACTTCAAAATTGTCAAATCCACCTCAGCTGTGGCTTACGTAGTGGCAACTCCACAGACATACATCTTCTACTAGAGCTGAGTTTGAGCCACACCACTAGATGACTTTTTTTTAACTCAGAGACAGCAGTGGTGTCATTCGGTTTTTTCCTCAGAGTTCACGCTGACTACAGATTCTCTCCAAGATCCCAGCAGTTTTCAATACCCAGCTGCTGTTAACATTACCAGCTACGCTGGGAAGTCTTGACTTGTGAGCAATCTGTGTCTCATGTTTTATTAAAATGACAGGTTCTCATTCTTAGACGGAACATTTGTCATTTAATTTGTAGAATGAGCTTGAGCCAATTTCTCAAAACTTCGTATAATTTTCTTAGCACATTTACGTTGTTTGTTTTCACAAATGCCGATACAGAGGACCTATTTTCTCTCAGACCTACTAAGGGCAAGAACATCAGAAACATGGCAAACTACTGAACAACAAATCTCAGCACTGTTTTACAGACAAAATGCAACAACATAATTTAAGCTGTAGGTACATCACAAAGGCACCTAATTACATACCCAAGTGGTCACACATGTTCTTAAACAAATGTATGGCTAAGGTGCCTGAGAAACTGCAAGTCAACAACTCTTAGAGCAAGTCATGCTTGCCACATTTCCTTTCGCAGAAGAAAGAGACTGTCATTCTATCTTCTGCAAATTAAAAGAATAAAAGAATCTCTCAAGCATATTAATTAGTGAGATTTATTGGAAACATAGTGGGCTGCTGCCACTGTTTAATTTTCATGAACATATCTAGCCAATTAGTATCTGAATTTATAAAAGGCTTCTTTCACAAATGTTGAATATTTTATGCTTGTAAAGTCTTTGCATACTCCTATGTGCATACTAATGCTCTGTAATTGTGGAACACTCAACGGTACAATAACTCCATGATAAAAATCCAACTGCACTTCCTGGCCCAAGATAAAAATCAGAGTTTAGCAACAACACTTGGGTCCCATAGTATTTTTTTAGGAAGAGCATAACGACAAGCCTGTTAGTTAAAACCCAAAAGAAAAAGGTTCTTTGCAATGAGGTTAGTGAAGCACTGACATAGGTTGCCCAGAGAGGTGGTGGAGGCCCCATCCCTGGAGACATTCAAGGGCAGGCTTGATGGAGCTCAGAGCGACCCGATCTAGCTAAAGATGTACCTGCTCACTGCAGGGGGGTTGGACTAGATGACCTTTAATGGTCCCTTCCAACCCAGCACATTCTCTAATTCTATGATTCTATGAAAAGGAACTTCCATAGCAAGCTGTCCTGTAGATGACACTAACCCACAGCTCTGTCTCCTGAAAATTGTATCTCATTCTTATTTATCTAGTAATATAAAAACAAAGCTTGAATACAGGAAAGAGTAAAAAATAGTTGAAACAAAAAAAAAAGGAAAAAACTGGCATAAGAAGAGAAAGCTTTTCAGACAGCTTGCTTGATACTCAGTATGTGCTGGGAGATGTTTGGTAGCCCCTCCTGTTCAGGACCCAGAAACATTACATGGTGGTACGGTTTGTCCCAGTACAGTAAGAATGACTTGAATTAGATTGTTGCCAGAAAACAATCTTCTTGTAGGGGAAGGAGACAGTCCCACCCCATCAGGAAAGGCCACCACCCTCCCTGTAATACAACAGTAATATCTGGAACACTGTTTATGGCACCAGAGACTGGTCGTGCCTCTCACACCAAGGATTGGGGAGGGTTGGAAATGTTAGCAATTCACAGCATCAACTGGATTTGGCCACTCCAACACTCTATTCCCAACTGACTCCTGCTTTACTGTAGTTATTCTAAAATAAGTGATAGCAGACTTTGATCTTAGATTTCATGCTCACATATACATTGTACGGAAGGAAACTTACTGGCTTCACCATCTCAATGTTGACTTCAGAAGGAAGGGAAGTCACTTTGAAAACTGAGATTACCTGCAGGATTTGTGCTTTGGTCTTTTCTTAAAGTTCTTTTTCTACACCTGCCCCCATCTCTACAGGCTTTTTTATGGACTTAAAGAAAGCTTAAGGGAACAAATAAAAAATATGCAAAGACATTTGACACTAGCAATAAACTTGGGTCTCTGATTAACACTCAAAAATCATAACTTCCGTAACACTTACATGAAGAAGATAAATGACCTCTAAAATAGAATTAACAGACTCTCCTTGAACTAGCAGATCTTCCATGATATTTTAAGAACTTTAAACATTCCTTTTTCTTTTTTTTTAAGAGTAGAGAATCAGAAGAACAAGTAATGAATTCAGTTACTTTAGACTTTTGAATTTAAAAAAAACCCAACATAATTTTATGTGATCAGTTTTAGTGTGCTTTTTTTAGCTCTACAGAATTTTCAGGCTGTCTGGAAACCTTATATTTGATTTCAAAATGAATAAAGTACAAATACTCACAACAGGTGCTTTAGTGTGATAATATTCCCTCTTCTCATAGAAGTCTAACAGATAAAAATAACTGGAAATCAATGTAGCCTAGCAGTCCATGACGAAGACTGAAAAATTTGGGCTCTTCTAAGTGGCTGAGGAAAGCGTTAAAAGCTAGGAACAGTCCTCTACCTGTGCAAGAAAACTCACCTCCTCAAATTTCATGCTTGAATCATGATGGGAAGGACCTCAGGAGGTCTGAAGTCTAATGACCTGCCCAAAACAGGTCAACTGTGAAATCAGACCAAGTTGTTCTGGGATTTACCCTGTTGGGTCTTAAAAATTTCTGAAGACAGAGACCTCACAACCTCTCTGTACACCCTGAAGCACTGCTTGACTCTCAACGCTGAGAAAAAGGTTTTCCTTACATCAGGTCTAAACTTTTACATTTCAGTCTAGGCCAATTGCCTCCCATCGTCCTGCCACGCACCACCACAAAGAGCAGATTACAGACTCTCTTCTGGACACCCTTCTTGCAGCCAGTGGCAGACTGCTGTCAGGTCCCCCTGAATCTGTCTCTTCTCCAGCTCGCTTGGCCTTTTCTCACAGGGTCCCTGATCATCTTTGTGACTACTGCCTTTTGAGTTTTTTCCAGACATCCAGTAGTCCTACTATCTAGGTCATAATGCCCCAACATGGCCACAGGGATGCTCTGGAAGATGATGACCATTACAAAACATGGTATTTGCTAAAGTAGTAGTTGATGGTATCTACCAGTCTCCCATCATCCATTGATCTCTTCGTTTCATCCTGGAGGACAATAAAGTTAGAAAAGCATGATTTACCCATGGTAAAGCCACACTGCGTATTCCAAATCACCTTTTCCTTCACTCATTCATAGATAGTTTCAGAAAGGATCTGCGCCACGATTTACCCAGTGAGGTTGAACAGCCTATAGTTCCCTGGATTATCCTTCTCGCACTTTTTAGAAAGGGGTAGATCATTTGCCTTTCTTCAGTCATCATGGACATCCCATGACCTCCGTGTCCTTTCAGAGACGACAGCGAGTAGCCTCACAATGCCCTCAGCCAGCTCCTTCAGCATCCTTCATTAGTATCCCACTGAGTCCCATGAACTTCTATGGATCAAGATGTTTCTCAAGAGATTCCTGACTTTGCCCTTTCCCACTACCAGTAACTATGGGCCTCCCTGAACCTTGTCTCCAGGCTCAAAACTCTTGGCCTTATCTGCATCTGCTGTCACTAAATCACCCAGCTGTTTCAGCACTGAGTCCCCATTTTCCTTGTTTGTTCTTTTACCACTAGAAGGAAGACTCCGCAATTTCACAGTACTCAAAAGACTGGTGCTCAAGACACATTTGAGATGTCAGAAATCATGTCCTCTTTGTCAGTCATTTTTCCCTTATACAGAAAGCCTCCAATGAGAGAGACTACAGGTGATGCATCCTCTACCAGCCTAGAGTTAACAGGTCAAATCAGTTTCTTTTCTTCTCCCCTAGAGATTCACATTTCAGTATCCCAAGAATACGTATTTATTATTATCTTGCAAGTTGAGGAGCTTGCCTACAGAACTATAAAAGATTTCAGCTTTGTCCTGATGTAAAGCAAGGAAATTATAAAATCTTGAAATACTACTTGCCCAAAATGACTCAGCAGATGATATGATAGCAATCTATATGATTAAAACCAAAACCAGATGCTAAGAAAAGGGACATGCTGAGATGAAAGGACATTAATGAGCATCACTCTTCTGGTGGATGCTGTCTCTATAGCTCAGAACTCATTTATATTCAAAGGATACACAGGGTATCTGTAAAGGACAAAAGAAGGATACAACATTAAAAACTGGCTTTTAATGGCTCCAAGTTTTACATTCTAAAAAAGAGAAAAACAAAGACATAAACCAATGCTTGCTTGCTCATCTAGAGTAGCTATGTGATCTGAATCACTAATAAAAATCTTCAGGAAAGGTGACTGAGTAAGAATTTTGCATAGTTACTGTTGCTATGAAAGCCACTTTCCTTATTATCCACACGTTTCACAAATTATTTCTCTTCCCTTATCACTCACAAACAGGTAATGAGGTGCTAGGAAAATGGCCTCCTCCTTTAAAAGTTTCTGAGATTGTATTTGAAAGGAAGCAGTCAGAGTGATGTTCCTCAAAAAGCAGTGAGTGTTCAATAAGGAAATTGTAAGTGCATTGAATGGGGCAGAGTCAGGCTCTTCAAATGGCTGTGAAAAGCATCTGGATCCTCTGAGAGAGAGCTGGCAGCTTCAACTCCCATCTGTCCTTCTCTAAAAGGCAAATGATGCAGCCCAAATTTACTGCAAACTTCACTTACTTAACTTCTAATATACCTACCTGTTTCATGTTTTGTTAGTATTAGCAACAAACAAGAAAGTAATTGTGTAAATAGCCAAAAAATTGGATATTCGGGAGCTACTGCAGGAAGGAACCACTTTGTTTAAAAACTTTGGGTTTTAATCAGTGACTACAATAGCAAATAGTCCCATGAGACAAACCTCCTAAGATTCACAGCTTGACTGTGCAATTATGTTCTTTCCCAGCTTCGAGTTCAATAGCAGATTCACTGTGCTGCTTGACCAATGGTCTCTGGCTCGCTCACACCAGCTTTCCAAAATGCCCAAGCTGGGCCATGAGTGCAAAGCTTCACCAGGATAAGAGATCTCTGACACACAAAATCACCACTTGAACTGATGTTAGTCCTGCATAACATTTTTATATGAGCAGATAGTGTGACACCATACAAATTTAGTAATGAATGGGGATGAATTCACACTTAATCGGGTAGCTCTAACATACTTCAAAGCAAGTAATAATTTTATGCAAGCAGCCTGGAATGTAAATGAACAGAAAGAAAGTGAATCTACTGCACATGTGAACAATGTGATGTTTATCTATGCTTCCAGATCATTGTAAAAGTCATGACTTGAATGGACTCACTCAAAAGCATAAAGCGCAACAGTTAAGTATAGTTACATCCACTAAATAGTAGCTGATCAGTTTTCATTTAGTTCTCCCTTTCATAACAGAACAAAACGACTATGACTAATTAACCATTCAAAAAAACCATTTTGTTTTAGGTTTTCCCATAAATTCTTCTTTCCCTCTATAAACACTCTCTCATATTGTTTTCTCCATTAATAATAATTCGTATCACTAGTCATTACTTACATTTATATGCCATTAAATTCTTTGGGAGATCCATCTTCTTTTCACAATAATACATTTTGAAGTAGTAGTAGTAGTGACTAAAGTAATCCCAACCAAATTTAAAGAGACTGCCCACTGAAGCTTTCTCTCTTACAAACAAGACCAGAAGCCCACAAGGAAGTATCTCTTTTCCTATTTGTCACTTTGGTATTAGCTACTAGACACTTGTTTTGGAAATCAAAGTCAATTAATATGTATTTATTCAGAGTTGCTTATCCTGAAAGGTTCACTTCTCTCCCACGCTGATTTTACATCAGTTAATTCTACTACTCTGAATATATAACACATTACTATTCAAGAAATATATAAGTGTAGAGTAGTAATATGGCTAGGTCAAGCTAGCAGAAAATATTTTCTTTATTAAGTCTGCTGCTGACTTTATTTGCAAGAAAGAATGGAGGAGAAAAGGCTTGTTACTTTGTTTTTCTTTCCTTTTTTAGAGGTGAAATATGAAATAATTTTTTTTTAAAATGAACCACTAGATCAAAGGGAACTTCGGCAATTAGTATTTCCCAAACGTCCTCATGCGGTATATTTTGTAAACATACACATACTCATGCACTCTTTCTAAACTACTTAGTGTGTATAGCTGTAGCAGCAGTACCTTCCACTGATGATAGAGACTATACCAACAAAGGATATCTCCTGAAACAGTTGATAGTTGTCTTCTAAATGAAATAAGCTGTGCTCGCAGATGCCTGTATAGCAGTATTTGCATTAAGGCTTTTACTAGAAGACACAATTGTTGCATTCCTCCTCTCCCCACCAACACTATACTCAACAACATTTTCTAGTATGAACTACAGTCCTGCTTCCTCATTTGCCTAATTCTTAGAATCAGGAAAATATTTTCAGGCAATCACCTTATTTTAAAATAATGTATTTACTCTGTATCAATTCTGAAGTTTTATTTTATTGACAGCAAAAGAACAAAAGAAGGCTTTTTACATCTATAAAACTAAAGCTACTAGGTCAATAGCCCACTGGGTATATCCTCTTGGAGTATCTCAGCGCTGTACACCAGGTTTCCATGGCTTAATGAGAACCAGAGCATATACCTCAAGTGCATGTCTTTACAAGGTAACAACATTAGCTACTTCAGTTACCCTAATAACTTGCTAAACCTGTATCCTGAGGCATCATTCCAGGATGTATGGTCCTACAACCCTTCAGCTGGGTCCTACAGGAAACAGGTGATACTGCACCTCGGCTAACTGCAAGCCAGCTAAGAAGAGCTAGTTGTAGCCTGGACACGGCATGAAGCTGATACAGCCTTACTGCTTTGGATTCAGGTTACCCATATAATTCTCTGTTGTGTAATATTCCAGCCCATTTTTTGGAGTGCTGAAGACCCAGATACCTTTTTTTTTCCTCTTTCGAGAGAGTTGCTCAACAATAAGCACTTTGGAAATAAGTGACCTGAATTTTCAAGTGCCTGAAGCATCTAAAAAGTCTAATTTTAGGGGTTTATTTTTAAGTGTCTTGGGTGCTGTTTCTAGAGTTCTCAAAAAAACTTCATCCAACCCACCAGGCAGACTGTTTTTCCTACACTCGCCTTATTAATTTAGGAGTTCCCACTCAATTTCTTCACACCAGTTCAGCACTGGAGGTGCAGGAGCCTTCCTGCCTGATGAGCCTGCCATATGGAAGAGTTATTTCTCCCCCTCACCGACTCTCCATTTTCTGTTTCATTTCATCTCAGCACACAACTTGTTCCCCATTGCCTATTCCTCTCAGTTCTTCTCTCTTACTTACTTTTCCCCACTTAAAAAAGTGCAACTGCACTCATTAAGTTTGGGAAGCATCAGAGATGCAGTCGGTGGGAAAGATGAAACGTAAAGCCTCTTGATTCCTTCTTCATTCAACTTTGAAAGGTTCAAGGTATATCTGTGTACATATAGGGTCACATAAAAATATAAAAAATATGCTGATGCTACAGGATATTTATGAACACAGTCTGTCAGACAATTGCCTGTATCTGCTCACAGTAGCTGCAAGCGCACACAAGCTGCTACAATTTCTTCTGCAAAGCATGTGTGTGCAAGGTCAATGCTCACATGTCCTCAGGTCTGCAAAGCAGAGCGAGATTTACACAGAGACCTCTGAAGTGTTTTCTGCAGAATCAAATAAAAAAAACGTATTTTAAAAATAATTTTGATTTTTTGACTCCTTCCATGGGTTGACAAAGTAAAGCTGGTTACACATTTCTCTATACATAATTTTAAGCTGCATGGCTATTCAGTAAAATGGGCATCCATTAACATATCCAGCTAGGCTTTAAAGCTAAGTTTTAATAGGCAAGGTGATGCTGACATCTACATTTTAAAACATATAAACTGTATATATGTGCATATCTAAATACAGATGTCATACTTCTTTTATATATCCAGATTTGAACTCAGTTCTCACATCTTTAAAGTACTTGGAAGATCTTAGTAACTGCTGAAAGTAAGTTGCTACGGAAAATGAGAGTAACGCAAAACACAACTGGCTTTTGTTTGCTCAAGGTCCATTAGTCACTACCATAAACACCATCACTTGCCAATTTGGTCCAAGGTTATGTAACAGAACATTATTTTTAAAACGAAAGAAGCAAAGCCAGCTGAGAGCATTAGTTTTATAACACATTTTCCTATTCCATTTAGCACAGTAATGATTAGTTCGTGTCGCTCAATCTTGGACACAGATTGCTTTTGGTAGAGAACAACATGCAAACAAGGGCAAAACAAGGTAAAACCCTTTGTAATTGTATTAGGTCAGCAACAGGTCTAATGTGCTTGTTTAAGCTATTTAACAGCCAACTGTACAAAAACCAGCACTAGAATCCAATATTTTTCTATTTTAGAGTTCTAGCCCAAAGCAGCTGTGTCAGTACATTCATCCTCAGAAAGTAACGATTTGGTCAGACTTTGTTAGAAATAATTTTTGAGACAAGTCATAGAAGCACACTTTTAAATCATTAACTTAAAGTATGTTGGCATTGATAAGAGCTCTAAGAAGATAACTATTGTTTCTCTCTGGTTATCAAAGCCATAGGCTCACTATCAGACCAATTCAGCCAGGGCAGTAAACATGTTCATCTGCTAGCAGGACTGCTGTCTGAGATGAAACCTTTCATCTTCACAATATTCAGGAAGGTGTGCCATTAAACGTTTGTGAATATACAGAGGAACTCTCGTTTCTTCAGTTTGCCTGTTAACATAATTCAAGCACTACATAATACTCAGTAATATTGGCTCTAGAAACTTATTCCTTGTGATTTAGGCAAGTCACATAGACAAGGCTGCAAGTATAAAAACCAATACATCTCCCATACTGGATCTGTCCATCCAGGCCATCTCTCCCAGTACTTTGTACAAAGATAATGGAAGATGGTATTTAAGAAAAACCATGTGAACTTGGGCACTTTCTGTGGTCTGTTCTCTTCATCTTTCCCCAGGGTTTACACCTGTTGTTTTCAAACACTGGCATCTGTTTATGGGCAAGTTGCCCATCAACACTGGCAACATGCAGAGAGGCCGTGCAGTATCCACCCCTGGAGACTGTCAAGACTCCGCAAGACAAAGTGTTGGCTGTTCTGATCTAGTGTTGGCTGGAGGCCCACTTCAAACAGGACACCAGACTATGTAACCTTCAGAGGTCTTTTCTAGTCAAGGAGCCCGTCAAAACAAGTGCTGCACAACCTTAAAACAATTTAATTAAATGTATGAACAACATTCTGTTATTCCAGCACTGAGGTTGGATCCTGAGCAATTAGTGCTCAGACCTTGTGATGACTAGAAGCACAAGGTTAATAACATTGACAGAGTTCACATTACAAGGATTTTGTAAAAGTTTCCAAAATAAAATGCAGGTGAGTCAAATTTAACAAGTAGATAAATGCAAACCTGAGTCACCCAAAGCATACAGAGACTATGTTTTGGATGATCACAGAAGACCATTCAACTATGGTCAATTTATCAATAACATTTTTAAATTATGATTTCAATTAATAACTCATTTTGATGATGTGGTGGATTCCTACCTTCACTAATACTCACATGCAAAATATGCCCATTCCATCCCCTGCTTTAGGTATGTAGCAATCTTAGCATATCTTTGACATTCCTTTAAGATTATTTGAAGGAAGGAGAAAAAAAGACATAGAGCAGTATTTCTAGATAATACACTTTTAAAACACTTGACTGAACTGATTTAACTACGCTCTGTCAGAAAGTATGTTCTATACATGAGTATAAAGCATTTATTATAGGATGCTACTCTCACACATGATAGGATAGAATCTTCTTTAAAGAAAGATTATGCAATTTGAGATTTTTAAAGTAAAATTTTAGACCTATTGTCCAAGATGCTAATGAACTCTTCAATGCATTCACTTTGCCTCATTTTTATCTATTTTGGGGTAGACAAGACTGAGTGATAACTGAAACTTCTAAAAGTTTTCTGAAGGCAGTTGTGCAGCCCGATTTGAATGCAGGGCATTAACAAAGGCAAACATGTCATCATTCACCACTTAAAATACAGCCTTCACTATTGAAATGTATAGATTGCTAATGCAGTTTCCCTCTTTAAAAGCATCACTTGCAATAACGACCAACTTCAATGGTTCAGATATAACACAAGGAAAGATGTTTAAGGCAACACATTTTTCTTTACCTTTTAGATAAGTTAAAGACGCACAAATAGTTACCTTGCAAGAAGAAATGATCACGTTATACTGCAGTAATTCAACAGCACACAAACCCACAATTAAAACACAGAACTTCTTTTCTTTGTATCTACTGACGTCGTGTCTCTTCAAAGCACAGCATTAACATCTATCTCTCTTGCTTGTATCATCCCCATTAACACATCTGCCTCTTACAAGCACTAATTAAATCAGCCACAAACACTACAGGGCCAGCCTCCACTCTGTTTTAATCTGGTGAGAAACACCATTTGCCAAAGGAATCACTCAGGCCCAGTCCCAAAATGATTCGTGGCGAAGTAAGTTATGAAGCATCTTCTGGGATGCTTAATATAGTTTTGTAAGAATCATATAGATGCTGAAAACCCAGAATATCTAGAAAACCAAAATATTAAGAGAAAAATACCCAGAAACACCCCTAATTAATCCTCCACACTCAGCAAGCCTCCTCCTTCTCCAAACTCAAAATCCGTTCTAACCAGGAGCCTTCTAAACAATCTCTGCCAGAACTCTGATGAAAACTACTGTCAAAGGCAATTTTGTTCTTCCTATATCCTTCCTCCCAAAACTGCTTTTATGCGTGTTTCAATACTTCTTCTCAAAAAACCCCACAAAAACCAACCAACCAAACAAAAACAAAAAACCAACCTGAGACGAACAACTCTTGTAAATGGTGCAAGGTAAATAAAGCAGGTTAATCCTTCAGGGCGTTTTGACATCAGCATTAAGATATGACATTTAATACTAGCTGTGGGCATTTGTAATCTTAGTGGCCAATTGCAATTAACCAAAAGAAATAAAATACAAATAAACAGGAAGGCCTTGCCTTTTAAACAAGTATATTTGTTTGGTTTTGGTTTTTTTTCTGTGAAAGAAAACTCACCAATGGTGTAATATCTCTTCAACTCACTCCTCCGTGGATTGCGCCTTTGGGTGTTTGTGGTGTTGTTCTGTTCTTCCTCAGAAGCAGCTGTCTTAGTGGCAAGCAAAGATTTACCGGGCTGAGGTGTCTGAGCTTCAGCTGCCACTGGGTTGCATCCTGGCCCACTAATATCCACCGACTGGGACTTTTTCTTTAATCTAAAGGCAATTTAAGGCAGTAAGGCATTACTAATCATCATTCTATATCTATATTATATATAGAATAGCAGCAATACATCCATTGTACAACAATTTGTGCATGTTGCAGCAGAACACAGAACAGCAGTGATAAATAAGGCCTTGTATTAATTCTCTCTTTCAATTCCTGCTAAATCACTTGCAGCACTTCCATCTCACATGTAGCTACAAATGGTAAACTTCCCTCCCATCACCCTGCTGAGCTGCTCTAAGGATCAGCTCCTGATCTACTTCAGAGAAGATGAGCTCCCAACAATTAACTTTTCGTTAAGTTGCTTGGCTTAAACGTCCACAGACAAGGGGAGTACAAAGAAATTAAATCATTTGCACAAAGTTGCTGAAAGTTCAAAGAGAAAAGAATTGACTTACAATATTCTGAATTCAGATGTAGCTCTAAAACTGCATTTCTCACTCTGCAAGTTTTCAAGAATCCTACTAAACTCAGGTACCCTTTTGTGTGTTGCAACAGCAGTGGACAGAGAAAACAAAATTCTCTGTCTGCAGAAGAAATCAGTGTTACTCAACTTGTTACTGGCATCAAGGTAGAGCATGACTTATTAACCACTATCATCTGAGCCCAACTATCCAACTAGTTTTTTGCCCATCTAGTTGTCCACACATCTAGACGTAACATCACAACTTTGGTACAAGTTTACTGTGATAGAGAGTGTCAAAAGCCTTGCTAAAGTCAAGGCAAATGATATTATCACTCTCCACTCCTCCCTAGATCTAGTCACTTTATCAGGATTCTGCAGGAGAGATACTTAGAAAAAATCTCAAACCCTACTTAAGAGTGGAGGTGAGTACACTCCCATCACTGAATCACCATAGTTCTGGCATCTCCTCTATTTCTAGCAACATAAAATAGAGGTTATTATGCTGTTAGAGTTATTCAAGTGAGACAAATGCTCTGCTATGCTGAAGCTCACTACATACACATTGGATTTTGTCAACGCTTTCATTAATTTAAGTCTCTTTAAATGTATATAGTTGACTATGTGATTTGATCCTGGAAATAAATGAAGTTTATGGCATTGCAGTTAGATATTGATTTGAGATCAAGGGATCATAATAATTCTGAAATTTTGAAGCAGGTGAAGTAAAATGATAAATGTAATGCCAAAGGATAATTTTATTAGGGTAACAATTTAATGCTAAGCAGTATTTTACATTTAACATAAGCAGTCTCTTAATATAAGCAGCTGCTTACATTAGCTCCTGCTGCTCAAAGAGCCCTATAGATACAGGCAGAAAAACTTGTCACTGTGATAAAACTGTAATTTGAGGATCTTGGTTGATGGATCAGTACATGGAGTCGGTGGGGACACCATCCTGAACAGCTTGGGATGAGCTAAGTGAATACTTCTGTGAGCACTGATACATATAAAAATCGAGGTAAGAGTGGGCAGAGCATCCTTTCTCAGTAAACATTGTGTGAGTAGAAAAGAAAACTCTGTTGTTTGAAATGATGCTCCAGAAACTGACCTTTTTTTGAGTAGTTCTAGCTTTAAGCCTACAGGTGGTCAAATGTATTTACCTAAACTGAAGGCTGGAATACTTCATTGACTCATTAACATTGAAATGGTGTTCCATTATGATGTTAAATTCTGCTACGTTTTTGAATATGCCATATTTCGGGTGATACAAAAGGTGTCTTAGTTCCTTACCGCTTGAAATCTTTGAAGACTTAAAGAATGCTTTTCGGAAAAAAAATTGCTAGTGTTCAAGACGTCAGACCTAAAGTTTCTGTGTTGTGCAAAACAGTAGCAGGCAAAGAAGCTACAAAATGTATAGTGCCTTCACAATCTCAAAGCAAGGCAAGTGAGGCATAAAGATTGGTAAGTGTACATACATCCTGCACTATGCTTTTCCATGCTTGGCCCCAGAGGAAGGCAGCAGATGAGTTGAAATAAATTATATAAATTGAAAAATACCATTATGATTTATATTCTCAACTATGTTATGAACACACTCTTTGCCACCAAGGCTGTCTGAAGGATAGTTCAATTAATAAAGCTGTGAATTACAATGTGGAGGTAGCTAAAAAAATAGCTTGCTGCACTGTGGGGGATACTAGATTGTTGTTACAAATACACTGTGCCTATTCTTCTAGAATCATATAGGAATAAAAGGGTAATATCTGTAATTTAAGCAGTAAAAATGTCACATGGCCCTTTTCAGGTGACTTACAGTAAATACAAGACTCAGTTGAAATGTCTATAGTAAATTAATGTCAAAAAAGTTATCTACTCTTGCAATCCAGAGTAATTTAAATGTAAGACAGCCAGAGTCATAGGTATTTGAGTACTAAAAATAAAGAACAGGAGCACAGAAGTCAAGCAAGTGCACATAACATTGTCAAACTGTTCTTGAGAGACCATGGTGGCAGTGCTTTTGCTGCCAGGAAAGACAGAAAGGATGTCGGCTCTGAATTACTCAAGACTGTGATAACAGGGTCATCTGAGTAGGACACAGGTTCAAGTAAGGACACTACTTCATAGGAATGACTTGACACAAACAAGCAACTTACTCAAATGCATTTTCCTTCAGACCACCTGATACAGTCATGGCTGGAAAATAGTTTGAAAAAAAATGCAGCCTTTGGATTGCATCTCCACTAGACCACCAAGTCTTCAAAGAAAACGTAAGCTCAGTGTATATTTTGAAGCCAAAGAACAGATTCATTGGAAGTCTGACCCTTTTCCAGCACCATGCTTTACTACTAGCTTTGTGTTGTGTTTAGTTTGGGGGGTTTTATATCAAAGCTGGACGGTCGGGCTGAAACAAGATTTATTCTTCAATAGAAAGGAATCTGAATGTGAAATGTCTCAGGATCACATTCCTCGTTCTTTGTTTCAATCTGTCTGCCTGCAGAGAGATAAAGACATAAAAAATATCGTGGCAAATATTTTTTATCTTTTACTCTATGTATTCTCTAGCAGCCTTCAACTAACTTTTCAACAACAGGCAACAAAGGTCTTTCAGTATTGCCTGGTGTAACCCAAAATGACACTGCTGCAGACAGCTGGCAGACAGCATGCCAGCAACGATTTCAAAGTCAGCACTGCATCAGTCGGGCTTGGAAATGTACATCTGACAGCAAGGACACAGTTCTAACTTGACTAAGACCCGAAGTAAAAGGGGCAAAAATTTATTATTTCACAGCTATCCTTAAATTACAGGAGCTCCAGGGGAGAGAAGAATATGCAACAAAAACACCAAAATCTGCAGCCTTTGAGAAGTGTGAAATCCCAAGCTGTTCACTACTGTTGTCTTCTGATTACTGGCAGATTCTGTGGAATACAGTTGTGCACACTTGGATGTTAAGGCAGACAGGGACCTTCACAGCAAAAGCAGAATGTGCATCGCCAAGCTGTGTGATATGACATACCTGTAAGTAGACAGACTGACTAGCTCTTGAATTCGTGCTTTACTTCTCTTTCCATCCCTTGCATACACCTACAAAGTCTTCTACGGCATCTTAGAAATGGCCTAACAGATGGCTCCAGCTTTTACCTTCTCCTGACTAGCTCCTCAGCAGCACCTTCCAGGAACAGGTTACATTGAACATACTCTTACCCTCAAAAAAAATTGCGGCCGGGAGTTTGGGCATCAACCACCAAGTGCTCTAGGCAGTCCACATAGATGGGGCTAGTGAATTCCCTGAGAAGTCTGCTACCAGTTTTAAGAGCACTAGGATTCTATCTCTGGCATTCACTATCACAAATGTACTCTGTTCTTAACACAAACCATGCACTTTTTCATGTTATAATTGCAAACTGGATTTTTGTAAAGCAGCATGTAAAAAAAGGCACTGTTCTCTAAACAGATCTTGAAAGCACCTAAATCAAGCATGGCTGGCAGTCCAGTTTGAAAGAAAAGGGAAACAAAGCATTTAAACCATTTACGGTGGAAACAAACAAACATGAAGCATCCCAGGGGCTGGGAATCTGCACAATTTGGTCTTTGTGAATTTCTAAGTAAAAATCCCTTACTGCAACAAAGATCTGGAGGAAAGCTTAGCTTATTCTTATCTACTGAATAGAAAAAAAAAAGAACCAACCCCATGCCCCTTGTGACTATCACAAAGATTTCACTATACAGATAGCAGGAGAAGCAAAATCATTCATTTGAAGAGTGATGCTTTTTCTTCAGAGATGCATTTACCATGTTTGAATGCTCAGAAGAGCTGCTTATGAATTTGATTTCTTTGTAGCAAGAGATGTGATTTAAACTGATGTCGACAGTCAGAACTTATCTGATTCTGTGGAGAAAGTAAACTTCTGTTTTCAACACAGCAATGCAAAGGTCTGACAACTTCATCACAGGAGAAGGCGTAACCTCATGGTGTCTGCACAGACTAGCCCCCAAACCAGTCACATTTTTCCCCTGTGGACACAGTGTCCTGAAAGCCTCCACACAAATCTGCATTTGCACATGGTCAGCTTTTTTTTAGGCTGCTGTGGCAATTCAGAGGGATCAGGTATAAAAGCTTTGTGGTCTGCAGTCAGGCTCTATTTACTGCCTGAGGCTCCGTTTACTGCCTGAGGCTCCTTCTGCAGGCTTGCAGCATGAGGCAATGCCATGAAGGGCTGCTGAGAAGTCTTTTGTTTAATGCTCTTGAACATCATCTGCAGCTCTGGTTATCCCTTCCCAAAAAGAAGATAGCAGGATTAGACAGATAGAGACAAAAACCACCCGTGATGACGATGAGTCGGTTCCTGCTGCAGGACAGACCAGCACAGGGACCTCTACGGCCATCAGCCATGGGAATGGGGAGCAGCAAAAGGTTGTACACCGTGGGAGATTAAAGAAGCACCAGATGAAGGCAAGCAGCAAGTTTGAAATAAACACAAAGAAGTAGTTCTTTGAACGGCATGTAAATGCATGACAGAAATCATTGTGCAGGCTAGGAATATCGCTCCGTACAACGAAAGAATGACACAAGTGAGGCAGACAACATCCGTCAGAGCTGTGAAGCATGCAGGCACTCAGCAAACAACTTCCTTGAGCCGAGGCTCGCTGGAAGGAGGAGGGGTTTCACAGCGAAAGAGCCACTCGGTGCATGCTCCGTCTCTTGTATTATCCCTAAGTATCCACTACTGTCTAAGTACTACACACAACTGAGCGCAACATACTTGCAATTCGAATCTAAATTGGTCACTATGAATTGTGGAGGGAAACAAAACCAATCACCACACCACAGAGAGAAAATAGAACACCACCAAAATTGACGTCTGTTGATAAACAAACAAACAAACAAACACCCACATAAAAGCCCTTCAGACTGTTACTTTACACGTTCACCATGCAGCGGTTTTCCGATAGCGCAAGCAGTTTATGAGATCATTTGATGGCAGAAAATAAGAGCAAGACGACCTTCACACCGGCATCACTACGAAAGGATTAGGAATGAATTTACACCCACCTAGCTCAAAATGCAATTTAAAGCAGCAAGTATGTATCAAACGCAATACTCAGCCCAGCTTCGGGAAACAAAACAGTGCAGGCACAAGAGCTACATGCAAAAGAAGTAGCAGCATTTCACTGTAATATTTTACTCTATAGCCCCAGAATATGGATTTGAGCATGTAAAGCAAACCAGCAAACACTCTTTTTTGTTCATTTACACAAACTACCAAAAACTACCATGCAAATTAAAGACACAACAGTTGTTAATCATTAGAGCACCAAAAAGCAAATCAAAACCATCCTCTCCCCACTTCCCAGTCATCCTAATGGAAGTGGTCCCAGCACACGCAGGAAAACTGTCACCATCCCTCATTCTGTAAGAGAAGACAATGCCAAACCAGAAGTTTCCACCAGCCTTCAGGGGAAAAAGATGAAGAGTATCTAAATGATTGAAAAATTGGTTTTGAGATGTGTGGAACAGGTGACCCACACCCTTTTAACACAGTCTATAGACAACGCTGGCCCCCTGTGTTTCAAGGGCACATCACAGAATAAAGACTTACAAAAATTAACACAAACCTTGTGATTATTCCCGGGAGCATGACAGCACTGCTACAGGCAAACCATTGGAGGACCATTTACAGAAGGCATATAGATTGTTCCTGCCAGGTTATATCCATGAATTCCAAGCGGGAGAATCCAGAATCCACTTGTGGTTCAAGTGTGACAAGGCATTCTCAGTGCCTGGGAGAGAAGCGTTAGTGAGTCTGCGGGCAAAGAAGTCAAAGCTCTCGACACACCACAGATGGGCCTGGAGATGTGCATTCGCAGGAGGATGGGGCACAGCAGAAGTGGGGAGGGAGGTGATGGTAATGATGATGATGGAGAGGAAGATGGGAGCGGTCGTGCTCAATACATAATGTAGCTCTAACAGTCACAGCATGTACAATTCATTCTTTTTTTTCTTTTTCTGCCTAAGCTTTTGTAAGGATTACAAGCTCAAGATCATATGGCTTCGCCATGGCTGTAGAATATTTTACAGCTGCTTCGTATGGTGGGAGTAATGTGCTCTGTGACTAGGGTGTGTGTTTTGTCAGGGATGAAAATTTCTTGATCTTTTCTTTCAGAATTTTGAGAGGGTGGGTTGCAATGCTGTACTATTTGCTGACAGTTATCTTGATTCTGGACATGTTTTAGAAGAGATGTGTAAAGTAAATTACTATTTTGAATCTTGCTATTTTGTTAATAGCTGCTATACTGTTATTTAAATAACTCCCACCAGTTCCATTTTCACAAAAGCTCTTCCAATGCTTTATGCAAATCTATTTTAGCACAATTTGCATGGGTCTTGAAATTTCCAGCTCTGTCACATTCAGCACAGAAAAATTTTGCATAATGGTTTTAGAGTGATGATAATTTCTATTTCATTCTTATTTGTCTCATTAATGATGTAGCATTATATCTAACGCAACTTTATTTATAAGGATGGATTCAAACTGTCCAAACTATTTTAAAGTTGTATCACTAAGAAAAGTCTTTATCTCACTTGAATAAAAGGAGCTACTTCTGAAATCTCTTTATCATAGGCTCTGCAACCAGCACCCATATCCTATTCACTTGAAAATTTCGGTGAGATTTTCACACATCCTATATTATCCAGAACCACCTCCTCTATTACCATCTCTCTACCAAACACTGAATTCAGTTTTCAAAGGCAGGTGGAGCCAGTAGTCTGGGAGCTGCATGGCATACCCTGAGACATACAGAACACCTCACCTACAGTGAAGCCATATAAACTCGCCACATTTTTCCATATCATTAACTTTGGCATAATATCAATTATTTTCTGTGATAACTGAAAGTAATTCATACATCAACAAAGCTAGTTTTTCCATAGTTCTTAATGCAGGCAATTGCATTTACATTTCTGATTCCAACCCTAGGCTTGACTGTTTTCTGAGTTGTTTACAAGTCAGCTGCGATATCCCTGGGCACTTAATGTTCCCGAGATTGCTACAACATGTGCAATCAGAACACGCATACATTTAGTAGTCAAATTTGGAATCAGAAGGGCCTTTTAACTTCTCAAAGAGATGGTAGAGGAGGTTGGAAGTTACAAAGCTCTTAGAGTGCCACAGATTTGTGTATTCTGGCTCTACCGTCTCAACAAATAAGCATCAGCACAGCTGGCAACCATAGCTCAGATTTGAAGAACATGCTGTCTCTGAACATGAAGAACATGTCTCTGTCTTCAGTTTGGGAATTAGGAGACGCTGCAGAGAGTGCAAAAACCATGCACTGTGTGTTGGAGATTAAAATAGTTTATTTGTGGAACATTAGAATTAATTGTGATATTGCTTAAATTTATGATGAATTGAAATTCGTTCTGTTTTACATTGTTGAGCATGAGTAGCCAGATTTACTGAAGCCTTAGGCTCAGATTGTGGACTTTTACCTAAGTACTGAAAAGATTAGGCTGAAGAAAGGCCAGGAAACCAATGCTAACTGAGAAAGATAAGATCAACAGAAACTGCATCCTTAAAGATAAAGAAAAAATTCACACCTGGAGTGGGAGAAAGGATTCAATGAGGAACAAGAAGACTCAAATCTTACTATCGGACCAAACCATCACATGAGGGGTTGTGAACTTGGATTGTAATATCCGAGGGATTTCTTTGATTGGAGGCCCTCTCAGAGGGTCCCAGCTCAAGCTGAAATATATCAACTCTGTGGCAGGACCCAGGGTCTGAACTCCTGTTTACAGTTGGAGGCTAAGACTAGATCCAGCCACACCTAGACTCCTCCCTGCGAGGAAGTTTAGAAAGGAAGGGGGTCCAGTCTGAATCTCATGACTCGGCAGAAGGGTTTTTGCAGATTCTTCAATAACACTGTGACCTGCCACCAGATGACTGGGCTGAGGAAGGGGGTCATTCCAGGGCAGAATATACACAAATCTCATGGCCAATCATCCAAACTCTTCTCATGCCCCTTCCCTAATGGACCTTCCCCTCTTCTTCTTCCGAGAACCACAAGACTCATCCTCACATCAAGGTTCCAAGCACCCTTTGGGAAAGGTATTCTGCTTCCCACCAGCTGCAGGGGCTACGGAGCTGCACTGTGAAAGCCATTATTGCTGTTTCACTTGTCTGAAAACCAGGCACAGCACATCATATAGACATTAGGATTGAAATGGAAACTAATACCTAGAAGTCTTTGGAAGCATCCATCTGTCTCCATTGAATATAGGTCAATGACAAGAGTGGACAAAGGCTAGCAACTGAAACTGTAAGCCAAAGAGTACCCATCCAAGGCAACAAAATTATCTAATTTGTACAAATATGGTGTCTTGAAACTTCTGCAGTAGAGGTTAGTCTTGAAATAAAGATTACATAGATTTGCAGCATGTGCATAATATATTCTTCTCTAAGACCTCACAGGACAAAAAGCAACTGTCATAAAATGAAGCAATTAGCACCAACTCACAAAGGGCAGACTCATTACAGTGAAGAGAGAGACAGAAGCCGTTCCTCGAGGAGACTAAAACATCTAGCATTTCTCCTCGCTAGGAACATAAATTGGCTCTCAGAGTGCTCTGCAGAATATAATAATATCGGATAAATCTCTGTGGAAGCACCTAACTTGTCAAAGGCAAGCTAGAAACTAGGCAAAATGACAAATCTTTCATCATCATAGTCAAAGTAGAATTGAGCTTTTGCCTTTTAACTCACGTATAACTCAAGCACTTTGAATATAAGTATTAACATTTTAACAATGAATAATGTTTTAACATTTTAGTGGAATGTGCAGAAAATGTATAGAATGCATAAAATAAGCTTTATATTGGTTGGCTTTTTTGGCTAGTATTTAATATATACACCACATCCTTCACTGAAAACATGTTCATGCAAGCTACTTTTTCTTGAGTGAGCTTCACTGGGCACTAGCCACACAAGTTTGAGAAGGTGCTTGTCTTGTTCTTTTTGCATCTCTGACTGATAAGTCAGGTTAGCCAAGCTTATACCAGATGGGAGAGAAACACCTTCAAAGACACAGGAATATTTTATATTTAAACAAGACAAAACATCTTCCTACCTTTCTGGGAGAAGAACCTTCTGCTCTAAGTACTCAGTTCTGACTAACCCCGACCAGCTTTCTTTTTTCACCTGGGGTCAGCAACGTGGCAAAGCAGTTACCAGCATTTCCCCCAGAGCTCCAAAAACAGCCCAGAGGGCTCACTGGGGATGCCAACTCATTCTCTACTCACTCAGATGCTGCAGCCACACAGTACACAGAGATCCAGAGCCTTGTTAAGGTCCCATTAAATGCAATTAGAAAATAAGAAGTCTGTTAACGACACCTATTGAGAAAACTCTATCTTGAGCATAATTGTTTTTACATCTTGTCATTCTAAAAGTAAGCAATGCTACTTGATAAACTGATTAATAACAGGTTGTATTAAAAGAATCTCTC
Organism: Apaloderma vittatum; assembly: GCF_000703405.1. NCBI lineage: Eukaryota > Metazoa > Chordata > Aves > Trogoniformes > Trogonidae > Apaloderma > Apaloderma vittatum. The sequence goes on from NW_009692727.1 coordinate 68,793, forward strand.
TATAAATGAGAAACATATATCTGAATAGATAGGTTGTGAAATAGTACCTACTTATTTAAAAACAAACAGAAAACCCACACAACTATTTTGTTTCTCAGTTCCGTGGTAGTAGGAGGAACATTTTTAACAACTTCCTACTTCGTGCCCATGAGAATGTAAAGGTTGCAAAGACATTTCTTTATGTGTTCACCCTCCAACCACAGCCCACAAACACTGATGCTGTGACTGCCTTGGTGGCAGAAGGGATCGTGCACAGGGAAGCTCTATTGGATGGAGCAGCAGGAGCCACAGGAGACACGGGAGCTGCAGGAGCAAGAACCAGGGCATCAGCATCCACTAGAGACAAAGAAGTGGCTCAGACAAGCACAGAGATTATCTTCCACCCAAGTCCAAGAAAACGTATCCTGGGGACAACAAACTATGGCAAAAAATGGAAAAAGAGAATCCTTCAAGTACATGAGTTTTTAATATCATGAGAATGTTTGAGATTTCAACAGCAATTTCAACATCCTTCAACTGTGGGGACAGAAAAATAAGACGTGATCACAACGCAAATTCCCCCTATCGGTAAATTCTAGGTCTGCAGAACTGTAAGCAGGAGGCACTCCTGGTTTCTAACACACATCAAACATGCATTTTTTATTTGGATATTGGCTCGCAATGGACTCCACCTACAAACTTCATCAGTGTTGCGAAGGCTCTTTTCATTCCTATCAGTGCAGACATTTTAAACTATGAATTACAACAGCCAATTTCTATGTCAAGTTTCCTTACAAATGAAATTCCCTATTGCCTCTTAAGACGACGTAGTCCTGGATCTTTTCAGTCCTCCCCTGCAATCCTGTTCTCTGCTCCCATTATCAAGCAACTGTGCTTTGATGACCCAGTGATCAAAGCATATCTCTGGCTCCTGGAAGCCACTGGAGATTTAGATAGCAGATTTTCACTATTTTAAAATACTTGTCTTTAATAAAAGTGTCACCATTCATTTTGATTTCTCACGTTTACTGAACATAAAGGGACTTCTAGACTACACAAAATGTTGCCACCACCAGATCTACTGCTCGACAAGGCAGCAAGTGCCCCAAATGCCACGTCTGCACAAGGTGCCAGCACTGTAGGTGAGTCCCTGGGGCCCAAGCTTCAAGCAGAAGGGGTGGGAGTTCCACTTATAAGTGTGACAGACAGTCCTGGGTTTAGCTAAAAACCCAGTTCTGTTTAGTGATTTTTACTTTCCACTTTCGTCTCTTCTAAAAGGCTGCACTTTCTGAAGTCAGCAGCATGTTTTTGCAGACAGTATGTGCTACTGGCAGTGATAACACCTGATGTTTGCAGTTACTGCCTGGGACTGGGATGCAGAAAGGCTCTTGCTGATACTTATTCCCAAAATGACCAAGGCCACTGCTGGCTCTTGTGTGCCACGCTGGGGGTGCCAGGAGGTAAGAGGGGTCACAAGGAAGTAAAAGGTTGCACCTCCGGGGGGTAATAGACAGGACAGGTGACCAATGAGAGTATTTCATTCCATATACATCATATTTAGTATAAATTGAGTGATCACGAGAGTTTCATCCCTTTTCTGCAATGGCCGGTGTCCAGAGAGGACTCCGTCTGACCTCCTGCTTTTGATCCGGATCCTGAGCTCCCGACTCCAGCTCCTGTATCCAGCTCCTGCTGCTGCTGATCCTGGGGCTGCCCCAGTGCCCCCTGGTCTGCAGCATCAGTGGGGATTGATATCCAGGCGAGGGGGAGTCGGGTTCGATATCAGGCTACTACCTATAGTTGTATATAATTCTTTATTTTATAATTTCACTATTATTTTCATTACTCCATTAAAGCCGTTCTACCTATTTTCTCTAACCCGTAAGTCTCTCTGCCTCATTCCCTTTTCCTTCCCATTTTCTGGGGGGAAGAGGGGGTTAGAGAGCATCTGTCCACGTTAGTGGCTGGCCCAGCCCTAACCCACGACACAGACAAAATAAACACGTAGTCCAGAACTTACATATTTCAGATTTGTAGAAGGACATAGCTTAAAATGTGTATGCCTAAAAGGATTTACATGGCTTTTAAATATTTAAATAACAAAAGATAACTTTTCGGTCCTCCCTGTCATAAAAATACATACAATTCCTACACCACATAGCAAAACTTGAACATTAGGAAAAGAAATTGCCTAGGAAAGGAAGGACTCTCTTCTTCTATATCCATAGCAATGATATCAATTAATTTTAAAATACGAGTTTGTTTGTTAGGTGTAGACTGAAGGCTTCATTTTTAAGTTGTGTGTTTGATAAACGCACCTTGACATCAAGTACTGCACTTAGGAACTTCATCAGTATTTTCTCAGAAGCTGAACTTTCCTCTGACAAGTGTTGGCTGTCAGTTAAATTAAATAGAGACCAGCATGATGAAGTGTGTTAGTGATCAGTCTTTAATAAACCAGCTGTGTATTTCTGAGTTTCTCACTTCTTCCCAACAGGGGCCCTGATTCAGTGGCATCTTAAGGTCCCTGCCTGACACTGAGACCACCAGCAAAGTAGCTCAGCTGTCTCTATCTTGGGAAAGAGGTGACCATTAATGCACAGTATGGCTTATCAACAGATACCTCACAACATTTTTTTTTTTTAAATATGGGTAATGTAAATCTCTAGCTTTCAATTTGAATATCAATAGTAAAAACAAAAGAGCAAATTTGCAGAAGTTAAGGGAGCTGCACTCTTCTCAGCATCCTAGGACAGCAGAGCCATATTTCTTGAAGCAGCTGTGGAGGCAGGTCACAGCTTGCCATGGACCGGTGGGCTCAGTAGGCCTACACACAGGTTAAGATTCAATGAGGAGACAGCCAGCATCCTTCTGTAGAGTTACCTACCAAGCTGCTACACCATAAAAACATTTAAATATCGAAACTCCTTATTCATGTTGCAGAGCATACAGAAGACTTGTAAGAAATTGCATTAGTAAACAGAAAGTAGTTGATGCCTGCAAATAAGCAGCCGGGATGGTACTTGCTTGTTGAGCTCCTGGTAAGCAAAACAGTTCTGTCCAACACCAAAGCAAAACAGTCCCTCTTGGCTTTTTCCTCACTTTCTTTCAGTACACGTTTTGCACCTCTTCTCCCAATCTTGAATGTTTGAGCTGTTGTGTCTTCAGTAATGGCATTCTCTGTCATGGGCATGAGGAGGATTTTTGGGACCACAGCTCCTGGCACTGCACATTGCAGTAAGCACAAGTGTTTTATTCTTCCCTTCTCAAAGATTTACAGATGAGCTGCTCAACTTTTAGGAACAGTTACCACTACAACCTTGGTGGATCAAGCAGGGAGGAAGGTGTTCCCAGCAAGAAGTTAAGAGAAGATACCAAGAAGGGCAGTCCTCACAAATGCTGCAGTGATGTTGTAACAGTACAAAAGAGATCATTAAGTTTTATCCACAGACTGGGTATCTTCTTAATCTTTCTGTTGCACAGACTGGGGGGAGACACTGGGACAGAAAGAAAGGCAGGGAAAGACTAGCAGTGCTCCTGGGCAGCCAGCTGCGCTTCTGCGGTGGCAGCACCAGCTATCAGCCTCTACTGCTGGGGCTGCAGCTCGGGCTCAGACATGCTATGAAAAGCCTCGCCCCTGCTTATTTCTTTTCCTTCTGCAGGTGGGACTTACAGGCAACACATACTGAGATTCAAGAAGATAACCTAAAACCATAATACAGTTTCATGCTGAGGTAAAGACACATCCTCACCAGGAGAAAAGGATGACCTTTCCCTTGAACCACCACTTAGATTTACATTTGTGACAAGCAACAATCTTCTCCTAATATTTCTTTTTTTCACTCACAATGACACAAAATAGAGTTGGACAAACATAAAAACAAGACATTGTAGAACACAGCTGCCCTGCAGTGTTTTTTTTAATCAATAAGCCCAGAGAGCAGAACTGCTATAAGCACTGCAGCTACACCCACCACCAGACACTAGCAATCTACAGGTATCACACTAAATGACATTATTTAAAGAAGAATCCCCAAAAGCACTATATCGTGGCTCTCCAAAGCACACTGAGGCTTTTTTTCCCCATTTAGTCCAGAATAAAGAGCAACTCGAGGCTGGTCTGGCATTGCCAGGTTAACATCCCCATGATCAGACATAAGCCTCAACATGTGGCTGAAGAGAGAAAGTAACAGGAGACGAGGTGCTAGTTTCTGACAGTATGAAAAAGAGAAGCCAAGGAGAGATTTAAACATGGTTGGAAGTGATCAAAACCAGAGCCCAGAAGAAAAATGAGGCTACAGCGTGTTAAATGAGGCAAGTGAGTTTGGAAACATTTATGTATTTAGCCTTCTAACTAGAGCTCAGCTCCAAGGCAGAACTGCTAAACAACCACCTGATCAGAATTTGTAAGAAAACAACATACAAGCTAAAACATGGAAGCTGCATTTAGATGCATGCAGTAAAACTGTCAAGATTTTAGGAGTCCTACTATATAAATCAGAGGCTTTTCATCTAAATGCAAAATAAGAATCAGTAAATCAGATTTTCTTTTCAGGAAGTATTGGCAGGATTTCAAGATGTAGTTAACTGATCTAACAATGTGTGTTTTTTTCCTTGGCTAATCTTCCATGAAAAGTAACTATTAGGAAATCAAAATATTATGTCTAAGCCTTGCTAATTGCTCTTAAGAACAGAAAGGTAAACTCTCACACTCACATGTGAAAAATGTGAGAAAGAGGAAGAATTTAGGAACATAAATCAATAGAAAAAATGGAAGGGACTAGATCCTGTTTCCTCCATGCACTTCAACAGCCCTCTGCATTTATCTATACTTAGTTCAGAACCAGTAAATTTGGAGGTACCTTCTTACCATATTAGTAGCCTGCGGAAAACACTATTAACATGTGTGTAAATCTTTACAGTGAATTCAAATAATAGGAAAAGGCAGCAGAGCTCCTTGCTCCTCACTCTCCTGCCCATCCAAACTGGATGCAGACACTACTTGGCACTTGAATTCACCAAGCACAGTCAGGAAGGGGCCAAGAGAGTCCCATGTCCCTCCCTGCTGCAGTGGCATAGGAACAGATCTGCTCCCGCTCTGCGGCCAGGAAGGGTCTTTGCCTTGAAATCCTGGCAGCATAAATACCCACGCTTAGCGCCCTCAGCACAGAGCTTCAAAGCTCCAGTGTTCCATGCAGTCAAGATTTCCACCTTCAGAATGGTTTAGGCTCAACAGACAAGACAAGACCCAAAAGAAGTCAAGCTTCGGACTGGTTTACAAATTTTGTTTCAAATAATACTTTCCTCTAGAAAAATGCATGGTTTTGGTAAATGAAATCCAGAATGAACTGTCTCAATTCAGCTGTAAGATTAATGCTGGGTTTGTATTCTTACAGAAATATTTTAGAGCAACAGAAGGATTCCTCTGGAGTTATCGAAAATCATCCAGAAAGCTTGTTCCTACTCTGCAGCAAGAATATGAATTACATAACATCAGTTCAGTGTCTGTCTTGATCATTACAGCGACCTCCTGCAGATCTGGTCCTATAGCTTTTCCAAGATAATTGGGTGCCCAAGTGACATATATTTAGAACATTGTAGTACTCATAACTTATGTGAAAAATATACAGAGTTCCTTGTCCTTCTATTCAATTTATTCTGCAGCATATACCACATGGGGAAAAAAAAAAAGGCTTGGAATTCAGTAACTCTTAAAAGTACACATATTCTGAGAATATAAAGCTTTCAATGTTAATACAGTACAAAATAGTCATCTGCTTCTACAAGTAAAACAAGACATATAACACAGAAGTGGAGAAAGAGTAGACACAGTGTTCTCTGTATGAGAACTAACCTCTTCATCTGTGCTGCAGCTACTACATTGCATCTTTAGAGAGTGCTGAGAAACCAAGAAGTTACATAACTTAGTAAAAAGCTGATAGGGCCAATGACATTTTAAATCCCACTGTGTGAAAATCAGTTACAAGATGTGAAAATTAAAAAAAAAAAACCACAAAATCTCCATCCCATAATATATCCCTATATTTCTATATGCCTATTTTATAAGTAGGAGTGAGCAATAAAACTTTAAAGGGAAAGACAAGTGTGGGAGGGAAGTGGAAGGACAGTCAGAGAAGAGAAGGAACGGAATAATCACGTATTGTTTCAGAATGCTGTTACGATGAAGTAAAAAGACTAATAATTTTTATGACATCATTCTGATCCTGCTTATGCTAAATAGTAAATGGGTAAAACAATAGTGACTTACAACATGGAGCTTTATTGGAACAAGATAGCCAAACAATTCTTGTGTACTTTTGTAGGAAAGTATACGGTTTTTTACCCTGGAAACACAGGACAGTCCTACTTATATCAGTTTGCATGTCTCTAAGGGAAAATAGTCATATAAAAAAAAATTAAAGCTAACTTTGATTGGAGGCAAGTTAGGCCAAGTCAACAGATAGATTTTATTTTCCAATTGTCTCAGCAACGAAAGCCAAAAGAGATAATGATACTGCTCAGGAGCCGTAAAAGAATCTCTACAAGCCACAAAAATTGGTATTTTACTAATCGCTGCGTTGACTAATCTCACCTTTTATCCATTCAAACATAGGCCACCTGGAAAAAAGGATCTGGTAATTCTAATTTGATTTGTTTACAAGTAGAGTAAACTGCTGAAGATGCCCACCAGACCAAAGTCTTCACACACTTGGGCACACAACTCCCTCCAGATCTACTAGCCCTGTGAGCAAAGGTGAGAGCTGCACAACTGCATGGATACACAAGGCACCGCTGTGCATACCCAGAGAAGGAAATCTTAGCAGCATAAAGATCAAGAAATGTTAACTGCATTTTGTTCAGCCGTTTCAGGATTATCCACCACCCAAACAACAGGAGAAGAATTTTAATGACTGGGAAGCTGTAGCAGTGCCATATTTTAATGCAGCAAATCACTACTTCTGTGGGTTTTCTTCACTGTAACTCTGATCTTTTAAATCTGCTACTGTGCCAGTACAGATTTCTTTAAAAAACAGCTTCTAGCAGAGATTAATTTTAAAAGAGGCAAAAAAAAAAAAAAAGGTTGAGAACTATTCAAATTCTATAATTACAATACCTGGGAAAGATCTAACCAAAAGCAGAATTCCCAGATAGCTCCCACTGCCATCTGATGATACAGGTTCTTTCTTCACTTCCTTCTTTTTAACTAAAATGCCTTTGCATTTTAAAATAGCCACATGTTCACTGTACCCTCCTGACAAAGATGCCTTCTGGGAAGCAATTAAAAGTATAATTGAGATCTTAAAGACATTAGAAGGCAAATTCAGTGTCTTTTTGAATGGCTGGAGGGAATGAGATAACACAAATCAATTTTACGCCAAGACACACTTCTGTACACATGCATTCAATATGCATTGCATGACCCCTCGTAAGCCTGAGGGGCTTGCTCTTCCACAAACATCACTTCCAAGGTTTTCAGAGAAGGGATTTTTAAAGCTTTAAGATGAAGTTTGAAGTTGTACTGTGGATGAGATCAGCAGTGAAATGTTGTATTGGGCTGGCCTGGCCAGATTTTGGTGGGGGGGGGGAGCTGCAGGGTGGCTTCTGCAAGAAGCTGCTAGAAGCTTCCTAAGTTTGATACAGCCAATGGCAGCCGGCTCCAAAGAGGGACCCGCCGCTGGCCAAGGCTGAGCCTGTCAGTAAAGTGCCAGGAGAGGAACAACTCTGTGAAATCATATTTAAGAACGGGGACAAAGAACTGCGCCACAACAGCTGGCACAGAGATGGAGCAGTGAGGATACGTGGAGACACCAAGGTCAGTGAAGAAGGAGAGGGGGGGGGGT